>NC_045688.1:18719771-18749665 GCF_003331165.1 Xiphophorus hellerii | reverse complement strand
AACGACCTGGACTACAGAGAGGAGGTGGAGCAGCTGGTGGACTGGTGCAGAGACAACAGCCTGATCCTGAACGTTGACAAGACGAAGGAGATGATCGTCGACTTCAGGAAGAACCGGCCCAGCCACGCTCCACTGCTCATCAACAGCTCGGCTGTGGAGGTGGTCAGCAGCACCAAATTCCTGGGGGTGCACATCACTAACGACCTCACCTGGACTGTGAACACCACGTCTCTGGCCAAGAGGGCACAGAAACGTTTGTATTTCCTGCGGAGGATGAGAAGAGCACACCTGCCCCCGCCCATCCTCAAGACGTTCTACAGAAGCACCATGAGAGCATTCTGACCAGCTGCCTCTCTGTGTGGTGTGGAGGCTGCAGCGCCTCCGACTGGAAGAACGTGAGGAGAGTGGTGCGGACAGCAGAAAGGATCATCGGGGCCCCCCTTCCCTCCATTCAGGACATTTCATCCCAGCGCTGCGTGTCCAGAGGCCGAAACATCGTCAGTGACCCCTCACACCCCCGCCATGGACTGTTCTCCCTGCTGCCCTCTGGAAAGAGGTTCCGCAGCATCCGGTGCAGGACCACCAGGTTCCGAAACAGCTTTTTCCCACTTGCCATCAGACTGCTGAACTCTTAACTGGACTGCACTTAAAATCTGGTCTCCACTTTATACCTTGCACATGTACAGAGCTAAATAACTTATATTTTACTGTCATACTGCACTTTATATTCTATATTTATATTTATATTCATATTTATACTGTATTTTATTTTATTCTGGAGTAACCTCACAACATTGAAAGCTCAAAACATTGTCCTGAGCCATATGCAACGAAATTTCGTTCTGTATTCACCCTGTGCATGCAAAATGACAATAAAGTCAGTCTAAGTCTAAGTCTAAGTCTAAGTCTAACATTATGCATTTAACCCCTAATCATTAATCAATATAGCTAACTTTCTAAGCTTGAAATATAAATATACCTTTACTGCTTCCTAGCAACAAGGGGTGACTCAACTCACCCCAGTTTCTGCTGTCTTCTACTATATCTATTTTTTAGTGCTTTGTTTCTCTGGAAGAAACTAATGGAACTTGCTCTGCATAATAATCTGAAAAGTATAATATTGGTCTAAATGGTGAGTACTCCACAATTTTTAAAAGTAACAAAATAAACTAGACAAACAAACAGGGCAAAAAGAGGAGAAGGAACCCCTTTTCTACCTTAATATCAAGGTACAATATTATCAAACCTGTAAGAACATGCTCTGCTGTAAGAGATGCTTAGAACTGCACCAGGCTACAAGACAGATTAAACGCAGGCAGCTGTAAGCACTCATGTCTGAACAAGGGTGCTATAAAAGAATGAATGCCAGACAAACTGGCAAGAAAGGAGTTACAGGAAAGGATTTTGTCACATCCTTTTAGATACCAAGACCATGACTGGAGCGTAGGAGCACAAAGCTTGGCAGACAATCAAACAGGAGTCTGTTCTTTCCTGACAGATACCTTTGTTTGCTACCTCTCATAGATTTGAAACCATTGAAAATGTTTGGCTGAGGGGGCTTTAAAGAAATTCACCAGACAAGAGATTAAAAATGAAAACCATGTGTTGTTGCGCAACACCCCCCCCCTCCTTTCTGTCTCTACTGTCTCACTCTCGTACTTCCTCTTCTGAGAGGGGAGATGTGCTACCAGCTCTCCTTCTAACGGGTTAATTGAGTTTCCTAAATCTGCCGGGATTTACCCTGTCCAGGACTGAAGTAAACTCTGTTTAAGCTGGTTTCGAGAAACGATTCGCCTGGTTTTCTGACGGCCTACATCCAGGTGTCCCACCCTTCTTCCCCCTGTGAATTAGCCAGACTGAGCAGCCTACAGCCAACTAGTTTCACAGAGCACACCTGTTAACGGTCGCTCGTTCTCTATTTTACAACTTGCATTTGTTATTGAACCAGGTAGGTTTTAGTGACTCGGGCGAGTCCCAAGGATGACGTTTTAAATTTGGGCTACCAGCAACCTAAAAACATTTTAAACTTTTTCCTCTCCAGAATCAAACATCACAGCTATTTTACAACCATCAAAGAACTTTAAGGTGACTCATTAACTGAATGTCCACAACATCTTTTAGATTTTCTTTATGCTAAATATTTTATTAATAAGGCAGTTTTGCAAGGGTCAGTACAGCTTAATTCAGTAGCAGAAATAATCAAATAAGTAAAATCAATCATCTAGTCTATCTTTCCCTACTGCTGACTGAGAACTAAAAAAAAGGGAACCTTTGAGAGAGACGGACGGAGTTTGACGTTTCGAACCCCAGACCTGGCCTGATGATGAAGAAGGTGTTGCAGCAGGAGGAAGATGTTGATCGGCGAAGGCAGGGATCTCTGTAGGTCTGATGAGCTTCTTCTCCGCATGGATGGTGAGGTCACACAGGACTTGGTGCTGGCAGGAAAAAAGGCACCAGTTCTTCTTCTTTGTCTTTGCCTTTGTCTTTATCTTCATCTTTGTCTTTGGGGTCTGAACCCAGCTGATGAGAGAAGTGCGATGTGAAGCCACAGGTTGTGGGCCTGACCGGTTGGTCTCCATGAGCGGGACAGTCTTCGGCTCTGTGGCTCCGGCTCTTCTTCAGCTGCAGAGTTCTTTGTCCATCTCTTGGCTCGAAGCTGCCCGGAGGATCCAACGAACGGTTCCTCTTTTGCACTCACCTTTTATAGGGTTTCTTTGGCTAGCACTGTTGCTGGGCTTGTTTCATTGGCTGTCTGCTTAGACAGATGATCTCATATCCATCACTGTCTTACAGACCTTATGTCCTGATGTCTGTGCTAATGTCTCAGGGTTGCTCAACCTCCTATGTCCATTGCCTGCACAACCTTTTACCTAAATAAGGCGTTGATCATCTCTGCTCTCCTGTTAGTTCCCCTTTTTCCCTTCCTTTCACCTTTCACCTACTATCTACCTCCAACATATCAGTGATGTTTAATTGCAGTTACACCTTTTACACCATTTCAAGTTCAATGTCAAAATCACATTTATATCACATTTATTTTCTTTAGCTTCTCTGATTTTAGCATTCATTTATAATTTTATAACCATAACTTATATCACATTTATTTTCTTCAGCTTCTCTGATTTATCATTCATTTATGATTTTATAACCATAACTTATTAATTATCCTTATTATAATCCTAATGTGAGTTATTACAGATGTTTTTCTGAAAAGAAACCAAAAGAATAATACATGATTCTAATTATTTACTACTAAAGTTACAGTTACTTGTTTTCCTTGTAAGTGTTCCCACAAATATAAGTGTAAGTATTATTACAAGTAAACCAATATTAATATAAGTATTTTACTTTGAATCTTATCAAATTACCAAAATGTTTAGATTTAATTCTTTAAACTTTCATGCTTTAAAATAAGAAATAGTCTCATCTATTTTTATGAATCTGCAGGCTGGAAACTTCCTCTTTTTCCAGGAAACCTGCTTTTCCTGTTTAATGACTCATTGATGATTTTGATGCCATTTGGCAAAATGTTTATTGCTTATTTCATCACTGGTTACTGTTTAGAGTTTTTAGAATGTGAAGCTTTTTGAACTGCTTGTTGCTGAAATGTTCTGAACTCATAAACTTTGATTTCTCAGGAGCTGAAGTTACAATCTGCTGCACATCTTCAGATTATTATGGAACCAGTTTGGTCTGGAGGTTCAACCACCATCAGATCATCCTGACCAAGACTGACAGAAACATCTCCAACATCTCAGAGGAGTGGAGGAAACATGTGAGGAATGTTTCAGCGTCCGGCAGCCTCACCTTACAGGATGTGACCTCAGATCAGGAGGGAGTTTACAGCTGTGAGCTCAGTGGTGGTGAGGAGACGATTATAACTCACCTCTATCTGAGGAGGACTGGAGGTAACAGGATTCAGGATTTAAGGTTCATTAGATGGTAAAAATCTCATATTCTAAACTACAAATGAGTCTTTAAGCTAAACTCCTGAACTTGTTTGGTTCCAGAGAATCTGGTGGTTCCTGAACTCATCAGACGGACGGTGGTTTGTGTTGTGATTGCAGCAGCAGCAGCTGGATTCATAATGTTCTACAAGAAGAAAATGGAGGAAAGTGAAGCTCTGCAGCTTTAACCCTTTCATTCACATTCAGAGAGTGGTTTTGTTTTAATGCCATTCTCACATTTTACCCGTCAAGATGATTCATGAGCTTTGATGTAGTTTCACAAAATGATCAGCTCTTCATGTTCTTCAGGTGATTCTCATGTTTGGAGACATTTCTGTTTTTATTTTTATGATGATTTCATCTCCTGCCCAGCAGGGGGCGCAGCTAAATATATTCTTTATATTCTACCAGCTAAACTTTCTCAGAACTTTATCAATAAAATGTTTATTTCTCTTTATTTTTCTAGAAAGCAAATATTTTATTACATAAATAACTGATATATGAGCTTTGATGTAGTTTAACAAAACAATTAGTTCTTCATGTTCTTTTGTTGTTTCTCACATTTGTAAATATTTGTTGTTTTTTTCCTAAATATGATGATTTTATAGTTTCATCTCCTGCCCAGCAGGGGGCGCAGCTAAATATATTCTTTATATTCTACCAGTTTCTCATAAATGAATCAATAAAATGTTTATCTCTGAAGATTTTTTCCATTATTTCTTATGTTACATAAATTCTTTGTTCTTCAATAAACCAACTAAAAATTTCACTGCCTCATTTTTCTAACAATGTAACATCAATCATTAAAAGACATGACAAATTTTGTTTCTGTTTAGAATAAAATGATGAAACTTTTGACATGATATTGTTCATCATTTTGCTACAAAAAGTCTCTTGATCTATTTTTATTGAAACAGAAATATAAATCTTTCTGCTGTTATGAATAAATGAGGGAAACTTTAGATTCAACAACATCAGCAAACTCAGAGGAGAAACATTTAATTTAAAAGTGATGGAACAATAACAGATCACATCATAAATATGGAATAGTTAAAAACTGAAATGGTCATTAACATAAAAAAATAAAATTGGTCTTTTGTCAGATTAAGTTTAGCTGTGAAATATTTCTCAATCTGCCAAATATTAAATTTCCTGAAATTAATATTTGGTGGCTGCACAGTGGGGCAGTTTGTAGAGCTGTTGCCTTGCAGCAACAAGATCCTGGGTTCGATTCCCGGCCCGGGGTCTTTCTGCATGCAGTTTGCATGTTCTCCCTGTGCATGGTGGGTTCTCTCTGGGTTCTCCGGCTTCCTCCCACAGTCCAAAAACATGACTGTTAGGCTAATTGGTCTCTCTAAATTCTCCCTGGGTGTGTGTGTGCATGGTTGTCTGTTCTGTGTGTTTCTGTGTTGCCCTGCGACAGACTGGCGACCTTTGACCCCGCCTCTCGCCCGGAACGTTATCTGGACATAGGCACCAGCACCTCCTGACCCCACTAGGGACAAGGGTGTAAGAAAATGGATGGATGGATCCAGTTTGGTATATAACCATAAAACCAAAGAGAAATTATCTTCCAGATCCAGTCAAATCTGTTTGATTTAGATCTACAGTTTTATTTTAACTTTGAGAAAACAATCCTAAAAAAAACTTTGCCAGCCAAACTAAACTATGGAGTCCTGATTGCAAACTCCAAACATTCACTATAAATGAGTATTTAGGGTTGGATCATTGATGATTTCAAATATAAATTTGGTTTCAGCTGTTGAGGGTTAACTGCATCACTTTAGTCCACTGGGAATAAAATGGAAAATATTTCTTTACAGTTTTCTTCATCACTGTTAAGGGAATCATAATGTTATAATTATCATTAACTTTAAATCTTAGACCAGCCTAAAATGGAAACTTCACCTCCAAACATCAACAACAGGTATGAGACCAGATCAACACAGCTGCCTCCCAAAGTGACCCAGAAACCAAAATTTATGTCCAAAGTTTTAATAGTCATGAAATGAATGAATTGTTTGTTCAGTACAAACAGGATGAAAGTATCTGACTCAGTTATAAAGGCTCAGGTTTGCTGCTGCGCATCAACATGTCATGATGCTGCATGGTGCTGTTTGAACCTGAGGAGAGTAAGGGCGCCACCTGGTGGTGAGTTTTTACCACATTAGGAGCTCCAGAGAAATGTGTTCCTGAGTGGTGCCAATGGTTTCACATGTTGTTGATGTGCGTTACTGACTTATAAAGTAATTCTTTACTATTCATTGTACTAAGGTAGTTTCTTCTTGTGTTGTGTTGATATTTATTAAACTGTTATTAGCATGCTATATAAAGCTTTCCACCCGTGAGCACATGTTGTGTAATTAGTGAAATATTTTGGTTATTTTACTTCTGTCTCTATGTGCTGTTATTAGTATTTGTTTCTGCGTTGGTATGCCTGGCAGGGCCGGCCCAAGCCTCCATGGGGCCCAAAGCGAAATGTGGTTTTGGGGCCCTCTAGTTCTGCTGACAATGTAGACCGGCTGCAATCAGCATCCCAATCATTAGATCATTCACTCATCTTCTATAAACTTATTGCATCTCTGGCAGAGCTGTTTACATTATATACATATATATAATATAAGATACATTTATTGGCCAACTGATTGTTTGATCAGTTGATATCTGGGCACCGATTTCCTTCATTTTAGGGGATCGTGATCAGCCCATGTGAAGCCCATCTGATCCCCTAATTTTATCTTCGTTAGCAAAGTTTTAAAAATCAGCCTCTGTCTTCTTCTGCTCTGCAGTGAGAGGTTTGACTGACAGACCGGCTGACAGTTGATGTAAAAATAATGTTTGTGTCAGGTTTGAATCACCTAGAACATCACAATACAAGACACAGGAAAGACAAAAGAGTTGGTTTCTTTTTACTGGCGAGGAGAACGGACAGAGATGTGTTTCAGTTACATTCTCTGCCTATTCTGGAAACATGATTCTGAAAACACTGATGATGTCATTTTTCAAGCCTCAGAACATCCTGAAGTGGTAAAATTATTCACAGAATTCAGACATCATAAAAATTGGAATGTAATAATGTTGACCCAGAATGTGTCTCACCAGGAGAAATTCAGCCGTACTATAAGTCTGAACAGTAATTATATGGTATTGTTTAAGAATACGAGAGATGTCAAATCTTCCCATCAGCAAAGGGACTTTTCTTAGAGAGTTTTGAAGATGCAACCAGAGAGGCTCATGGTTATTTAATCCTTGACCTTACTCCCACCTGTCCAGAACATTTCAAATTGAGATCGGGTCTGCTAGCTCAACAGTGGCCAGTTGTGTATGTACCTAAAACAAAGTAAGTCATGTCTGCACGGATAAAAAGGAATGTACACATCCTTAGGACTCTGTACCTGCCACTCCCCAGAAGCAAAAAGATATTCTTGGGCACTGCTCACCTGACTTTCTAAAAACTTTGTGTGAAATTGCTCTGAACATTTTAAAAGGTAACATTAAACTTTCAATTTCTCAACACCAGAAACTGAACAAACAGAAGATCATCAGACTGTTTGCTGACATAGAAACAGGTTTAAAATGTAAACAGGCAGCTCTCAGGAGCCAGCGAGGAGGGTTCATTCTCCCTATTTTAGCAGCTCTTACACCTTGATCAGAAACCTGGTGGGTGGAATAATCAGCAAATAAAATGTCTCAACAGATGTATCTGATCTCACCGCATCAGTTCAAGCACTGGAGTCATCCAGAGACTTCTATCAGACAAGCAGCTGAAGAGGATTTGGATTCTAAGATGAGAGCGATATTGAATGAATCAAGACTAACTTCATATGAGAAAATTAAAAATATGATGCTTTGCTACAGAGATATTTGACTTTAATCAAACAGGGACAGTTAGAGGAACCTCGGTTAACTGTGACTCTGCAACGTGACCATGTTAAGGATGACCCTGTGCTTGAATCTGGAACTCGCGAAGACGATTCTATCCAGAAACCTCAAGATGAATTAGATGAAACAGCGAATGAAGTTGTAAAAGCCCTCCCTGAAAAGGAACGTAAAAATGATGAATACATTCTGAAAAAACTGTCTAGGAGTAACAGTGGTTGGACATCCAGAGGAGAGTTTGTTTATCAAGGACATGTGACCAAGGGATCTCATCTGGTTGATTTACTAAAAGCCCTTCTGCTCCAAATTAAAAGAAAACATCGAGGTCCCCCGCCTTCAGGTTGGACTTCAGGTTCTACACACTCTGAGTGAACTGATCATCCCTGTTTCTTCAGTGAATAATCCACAAGCAGGTGAACAATATCTAAATGTCAAGACAGAGTCAGATAGCATAAAAATCCCCCAAGAAGAGAACAAAGATGATCCTTTCCCCAGCAGTTGATAGCGTAGAGCATGATGAAGCTGGAAAAGGTGCGTAAAAGGCCAGAATGTTCAGGGTGGATTCATTTTTCCCCACAAGACTCTGACTGTTTATTCTAGATTCAGTTTGTTATATGTGTTAACTACGGGAGAACGAGTATGCGATGTTGTGGGGCTCTCTGAGCGCTGGGAACTCAGTTGGACCTGCTCAGCCTTCGTAGGTTTACCTTAAATCCCATTGTTTGTAACTGCATTTCGGCTGCATCTGTTATTACTTTCCATTGAGTTATTGCAGCAGATCTAGTCATTAAGGGCATGCGCTGCCAGCTGCCGCCATTGTGTAGTGATGTTATCTGGCCACATGATGGCGCCAAAGTGCCTCTTATGCTAAACTGAGCCAAAGGGCTGTCTGTGTTCGTGTTTTCACCGAGGCTGCGCCTAATGATGTAACCTTTGCGTAAATTGAGTTATTTGTGTATGTTGTGGATTTACACGCAAATGTGGATGGTTGAGTTTATTTCTCATTAGATATTTTTGTTTGAGTTTGTATTAGTTGAACCTCTATTCCTGTAATATGTTAGACTAATGGCAATTAATTTGTTATTACAGACTGCTGGCAACACTGAGCATCAAGACAAATAAACCAGCTCACATCTGAAGTTAAAGTTTTGATCTCATGTCCTCCTTCCTGCATCCTGACCGATACACCATCCTGTTTGCTGCCAATAACTGAGAACCTAATTAACTCTGACAGAAATGCTTTTTTCTTTTAAACTTCTAAATAAAACATTTATTGATCAGATTTCAGTTGTACATTTTTTTCACAAAATTACAATGAAAAATTAATAAAAAATAAAACTAATAAATATTACACAGACCATTTGTAACAATCTTTAAACATCTGCATAGAACATGTACTATGGTTAAAGAAGCAAGAGGTGTAATTTCTGATACATCGTTGATACTTTTTCACCAAGTTTGATACCATTACATGATTTTTATGCAAATCACTGGTAAGAATCTAATACTTGATGCATTGACAACCGTCTAGCCTGGTGACAGCGGCAATAAACGCAGTGCTGGCCGCACATAGTGGACATGGTGTCCTGAAGCTGTTAATTATGATCAAATATTTCTGAGGATCTCTCTCTTAAAAATGTTACAATGCTTGATGGGTAAAATTCAAAATCCAGAGAGAATCCATATGAGTCAATAAATGATGATCATTATGTTCCAAAGTCATAGCCAACCAGTTTTCTCCAGGCATATGAGAAGGAAGTGTATTGACGATAAATTAGGCAGGTCCTGTGTACAGTACATTAAGCATTAGTATACTGCTAAAGTATTTGTTATACTGCTTACTTTATTATTTAATAGTTGTGGAGGTTTTGAATGTTGATGCTTTAGAGATTGAGAAAGAACTCACCGTTTATGCGAACCAGTTTGAAAGCTGTCCTTGTCTTGTGATTCATAACTATTAGTCTCATTGGAAGGACAAATTGAAAGATGACCTCAGATTTGCTGTCTTGGAGCTGTAACTGTAATGCATTTTGCAGTTTATAGAATTGGCAAACAGCCTTGAGCTTTCTCCAGCATTTGGCCATCTGTGATAAAGAATTAAAGATGCTTACAGATGGAGCGGGGTAGAGATGCATTTTGTTGAAGGAAGAAAAGAAACAAGCAAATGAAATATAAGTCAGTACAAGACTGGAGGTTTTTTTTTATTTCCATCCACCCACCCATTTTTCCTCAAAGAAAATTCCCATCTTGATCATGTACCCTTACTTGTCAAATGAAAATTCCCACCCAGCCTTACAACATAAATCCAAAGTGTTATGTTATAAGGTTGTGGGTTGGTTTTACCCAACCCACGAAAAAACAAACCCATCTTCTCAAAAAACTATTTTATTGGTTGGTCTGATCTATGCAACCAAAAAGTAATAGATCAGAAACCAATCTTGTCCACCCAACCAGGCAAAAGCCAATCCCATAAACCTACAAAACCATAAACAACAGTCAACCAAATACCAACCCCATCCCAACGCCACACAGAAAAACCAAAAACTTCCCACCAAAACAAATTTCATCCCTCCAAAACAAAAAACCGATCTCATTCCACCAAAAACCAATCCCTTCCTACCAAAACCTACTCACATTGCACTAAAAACCAATTCCATTTATTCACAAAACCAAAAACCACAATTGAACAAAAACCTAGCAGATTCTCACACTGATCCAAAAATCTCTTCTTTCTAGTCAAAATACAATCTTGAACAAAGATTGGGTCAACCAACATCAAAAACTGAAATACTCCTCTACAATACTGTAACATCTACACTCTAAAATCAAATCCAAAGTCACCAACCAGGCCACCAAATCAAAAATAAACTCTAAATCCAACCAGTTTGCTTTATTAGTGTACTACTCCTTTCACATAGAGCGTCTTCTTTTCTTAATGTCTAAACATGATACAGGAAAAAAAAATGCAAACATGCGTTTTCAGTGTTCCTCTTTCCTGCCACAAAAGCAGACAAGTTATCTACTTTCAGCTTCCACGTCATTATGACTCCCCACAACTTTATTTTCTGCAAGAGGCAAGATTTGGGGTCACAATTTAAATTTGAGGAATACTGATGACTGTGAACATCCCTTCAGTTTCTCGATCTTTGACCCGTCTGTCAAGTAGTCAGTGAGTCCGACACCTGTGACTTTATCCGTCAGGTTTCTCTCGGGCTTCTGTTTTACCAATGGTAGGTAAAACACTGGGGAAATAAACTACCGATTCCTTATAGTCGTTGTTATTTTAGATCAGATTGGGATCTCTTTTTCTCGCTCTCCGTGTCGGCTACGCCACACATGGACTGTGTAGCGTAGTCCATGTGTAAAAATTCTTAAAATTAAAGACAACATTGCGTCTTTTTAGAAGTTAAGCTGACATTGCAGGATGTGAAAGTTGGACTCCATAATGAAGTGCTGCTGATGCCTCATTTCTCAATAGCTTAACCCTGGAATGACCTTTGTTAGAGGCATAACAGTAGCAGGTTTACTCCAACCACCAAATTCGTTTCTGTACTCGCATCACGAGTGCAAAGCACGTTGAGATGCCGTTACCTTAGAGGATGACTGCTGAATGGTTAATGCCAAGAACACTGTAAGGAGAAAACTGGTGAAACAACCTTAGAAGAAAGAAGCAGTGGTGCTGCTCACTGAAAATGGAAAACATAACTTACAGCAAGTGAAAACTTCAATACCTCAAAAGAAAATCACACTGCAAAATCTTAAAGTTATTACAAAGTTCCTCTTCAGACATTAAAAAATCCAGGGTGGCACCCAGTATCTTAACGTTCCTGATTGGTACATGTGGACGAAGGTACGTCCAACTCGTTGCAGTAATGTTGGCGTCTCTTCTGGGATTTTGTTTTCAATCTGGGGGACCTCCTTGGATTCTTCTGCCACCCTGGATTGTATATTTTCCGTCTTTAATTTTAATGCCTCAATTTCTCTCTTAAGCTCTTTGTTTTCTGTTTGACGCCAGTTTAGTTGTTTAGATTTTTCATTTAATAAATCCTCAAAATCCTTGTTTAATTCAATCTCTGTCTGTTTCAGTTGTGCATTTCGCTTTACGATAGCGTAATGTTTCCATCTAAGCTTATAGATTTTCTCTCTTTCTTTGTCCAGGTCCAAGTTCAATGATCTAATCTTGTCCTTGTAGAACTCATTGATGTTATTAAGAACATTCTGCTCAGCTTGGTAGTTGTCTGCATTGTTAGAATTTAGCTGTTCAAGTTTTCTCCTGAGTTTTTCAACTGTCCTTTGAAGCTGCGCCTGTTCTTCCTGCAGCTTCCTGAATCTCTTCTCCAAACTTTTGGTCGACAATAAATTCTTTCCTTCCATTGTAACTTTTCTTTCAAATCTTAAACTGCAAATGAATTTCTCTGTGGAATCTGAGAATACAAAGACAGTCGCCTGTGATGTCACAGACAGGATGAGTGACATCACTGCTTGACATCAAAGCCACAAGAAATCTGTTGGGTGAAGGGGGGGGGGGAGAGGGGAGGGAATGTTTTTTTTTAAACTTTATTCGCAGACACACTGTATAACGACAGAGTTATACCTCATTTGTTCTGCCTCAAGAAAAAGCAAATACAGATAAATATATTCAAGAAAAAGAAAAAGCTAAGGGTTCATTTAAAACAATAGAGATTTCAATTGTTTTAATAGCTATTTTTTGTCTTTGATAGTCTGGATATAAAACTTAACTTCATTGTAAAATGCAGCAAGTTGAGCTTTTAGTGAGGCCAAGTAAGACATCTTCCCATAACAGCATAAATTGTGCTTCTACATTGTTGTGGATAAAGTCACATGTAACTAAACAAATGTTATTACTTCAGTGTAAAAACATTAAATTAAATTATTTCTTTGGCAATGCTGCCTAATGACAATGGCTATTTATAGAACTTGCTCCGCGGGCGACTGACAAGGTCCCCTTGGGCCACCGGGGGCCCACGGGCCCCGTGTTGGTGACCCCTGCTTTATAGTATGCAGACATATTTTTCATTTTTTAATAAGTAGTGATAAAATTAACTGAAACTGAGTTTGAATTTTCACTGTAAGATGACCAGAAATAAATGTTTTCTTTTTGATCTGTCGCATAAATAACAATAAAAAAAAATTGTAATTTGGAATTTAATTGAAAACAAAATAAATACAGAGATGTTAAAAACTGGTCTGAAATGAGAGCTTCTGATTTTGTTTCACACCAATTTCTATGTTTGAAATGTCTGGATCAATGTTGAGGTTTCAGATCTGCCTGAAGTGATAAACTTCTCCTGGATGTCAAGAAAACTGGCATAGGGTGTGAGATCTTTCCGGGTGCATGCAGAAAAGGTGCATAGAGGCCTGAGAGAGAATAAGTAATCTTGTAGTTGATTAAAAGTTAATTAAGTTGAATATGAATGAATATAATTAGTAAACTGACTACCAATAATCACATAATAACCTTCTGAAATGTACTTTTTCTGAAATATGATCTGTAATGATTTCTGTAATGATTTAACTTGATTTCTGTAATGATTTAACTATGAAACGATTATGGTCGATGAATTATAATAAGTGAGAGATGTGATTAATTATTAACTAAGGATCAAACTTGTGATAATTTAAAGTCAATGTTCAAATGGGTTTAATACAGGTTAAATGTGTTTAATGATTGTAACAGATAGAAAAGTGAGTTAGAGAAAGAAGAGGAATGTATGGGTGAGGTCCTGAAACAGGAAATGTCGCAAGTAGTTCTGCACAGATGGCCAGGGCGCACAGGATGGTTGGTGTGTTGAGTTTGGCTGAAGCAACGGAGAAAGGAGAAGCACGGGACTTTCCACTATGGTCAGCGAAAACAGGTTGAGAAATGTGGGGGCTTTTTCATGAGAGACAGCAGATGTGAGGAAAGTCACGTAGCCCAAATCCTCCCATACACACACAGGGTGGAGAAATGTATAAAAAGAGCCCGAAAAGAGGAACCAGCTGTTCCCAGTCCGGCGGCGCAGAAGGAGAAACAACTTGCAGAAGCAGATTAAACTACGGACCGCACTGCAGAACCACGGGGAAGCTCGGACTTCACACCGCCAAGAAAGGACTGGGTCCCATCGCCCCACCTCTGGTTCTTTATTCGACTGTTGGTCTCGTCTCAACCCAGCCATCTCAGACTCCGCAACAAGACTTGGAGGAAGGACAAAGGTCCCTCAGGGATGAGGAATTGGGTTTCACAAAAAGGATTCGGACCCGTTCTGCTTTGTCTCCTTTCTACGAAGGGTTTTTCCACACAAGGCAAAGACCTCAACCAAGGCTGCTAGAAATTCCTGTTGCCAAAAGATCCACCATCGCCTGGGTATGAATTGAATCTGCTCATTGAAATTCCATTTCAGAACGTGCGACTTAACTGCTAGGGAAAGGAATCAGGGTAGTATGATTGTACATGTAAATTTTATTACACTGTTTTTGAACTATATACGATTGATTATTGATTTGTATGTCGCATATCCCTGCTTAAGCTTGCTTAATAAATTTATACTATAAAATTCTAATGAGGTTGGTGGACATTGGAATTAATAGAGTCATTTAATCTTTGTCCAGTTCTTTTAATTAAGGTAAAACTAATGTACATGATTCCAGTAAATAGGAGGCTTCATAATTTCCTTTGGTGAGAGTAAATAATGACCCTGGGACTTACATCTAAGTCACTAAACATAATCTAGCCGGTTCCAAGTGCAAGTTACGATTTAGAAAGTGGGCTACCGTTAACAGAAGTGGTTATTGGAATTATGCAGCTGCGAGGGCTACTCAGCTGATTGTTTCTTAACTGTAAAGGGTCATAACTTCTGGATTGGAGGTAGTTAGAGCTAGACGAATCACTTTCGCCACCAGTTTAAATAGATTATCTCTTGTAGAGTACTTTTAGGGTAATACCCAGGTCTCAGAGATTTTCCGGACCCGTTAGACGGAGAACTGGTCAATAGGCAGCCCTGTGAAGTAGTGAGGAGTGGGCGGGGCTGACTATTGCAGGATAACCTTCATGGCGCCCAACGTGGGGCGGCGCACAACTGAGTAGGCGGGCCCCAAAGAAACCAAGTCAGTAAAAACAGATGTGAGACTCTGAATAGCTCGCTTGGGTTACTAGCTCTTAGGGAAGAGAGTTAGTGGTGACTGATAAGGCCATCAGTCACAACCCTCGCAGTAACTGTATAGCATACAGGTGAGGGAAAGCTTCTACTGAGGATGGAATGACCAGATCCAGACAGTAAAGCCAGTAGCCAACACAGCCTGGACCCATCCCTACTCGAAAGCGCAAAGAGAGGCTTTGGGGGATAGGCGACTCGAAAGACAAAGACAAATATGAGTGAAGAAGAGGAAAGAGGGGAACTGGAGCCCCTACAAAAGCCAGCAATGGAACAAGAGGCAAGCAAAATCAGCCGGGATGGGAAGAATCATCAATCCCATCTTTCCAAATCTACATTATCGCAATTTCCTGTAATGTTGATATTACTTGGTGATGGGTTGGAATCCTGGACTGAGATAAATAAAAAGATGTTCTTTGATTCTCACTTCACCATGAGCAGGGACGTGGCTCGGAGCCCAATGGAAATCATAGTGCAAAAACGGATATACTATTGCACCCAGCTTAGACACGGCCACCGACTGGGGGTCGTCAGATGCCCAGTGAAAGTGGCTAAGAAGTCGGAGGTTAGAGGATGGCTGGAATGGTTCGCTGACCTCCTTGAAGGATGGGCGGATGGTGAGCTACGAATTGTCCACAGCCCCTCCGAAAAGTATGACCGCATAGTAAAAACAGCTACCTTGGCGGCGGGCATCGATGGAATCCTGGTGAACCCAAACGTCAGGGGGGTGAGCCAGTACAAAGACTACACCGAGGCCATGCAGAGACTCTCAACCTACAAAGAAGGCAAAGAAAAGGAGCAAGCCTTCGAGGAGGCAGGGTCGGAGGTGGCCGAGGCTCCGTCCCGACTGCCCAGCAGAGCCCCGACACCGACTCGCCCGCAGAAGCAACCTCCGAGAGATCTGATAGACCTGACGGTCGGCAGCGACGACAACAACAGCGACGACAGCGACGGAGGTCCCTCAGCTCCACCGGACCCATCGCGGAACGAGGACATCCCACCTGCACCGGCCCATGAGGACGACCCCGAGGGAGCGCTCGTCGGCGGTCTCACAGAGGAGCAGTGGAGGGAAGCAGCCAAGGAGTGGTCCCCTCAACAGGGTCTAGAGCCTGGGTTTCATCCCCGAGTCCACAGCACGGAGAAGAGGCCGCTGCCGCCTATGAGGACTCCGGCGGATGACAGTTCCGACGAAAACGAAGAGGAATCGGACGAAGAGCAGTGGGGCCCCGGTCGCCCCAAGAAGAAGACTCAGAAATCGGATACCTGGAGGATGGCCCGAGAATTGGCCGAAATACCATCAGGGACCGTCAGCATAAGACTACAATCCGGGCTCATGATTTATCAGTTTATTGGAGAGATATGGGATCTTGAGGGTGACGGACTAATTGTGTTCACCAACGACAGATACAAGGTCCACAATAAAAACTTCCGACGCAACCTCAAGGACCAGGCAGGAAAGTGTTACAAAACAGATTCAAAATTGCTGGAAGCTTCCTGTAGTGCAGCAACTCGAGGAGACGTAATAATAATGAAAGGCCATAATCTCCCTTATGGTGCTGTAATCCTAGTCCCGATTGACGGTTACCAAGAAGGAGAGAGTCTGGAGGAATATCGGAAGAAGATGTGGCACGGACTCGAGCGGGGCCTGACAGCAGCCAGCAACGAATGCATGAGAAGAGTGATAGTGAGTGTACAGGGACTAAGATCGCCGGATCTGCCAAGGGACACCGCCAGATCAATTGCGGAGAACGGAGTGGTGAATATAGCCAGAACCAACAGTCACTTCTTTGTGCTCAAAGAAGTGGTGGTGGTGGTTGACCCCCGTCTGCATCGACTCCGCACTGAGCAAGGGGTGAAATTGGCAGCTGAGATGGAGAAGCAAGGCCGCATTAGCCATCCATCACAAGAAATCAAAAAATATCCCTTAAGAATTCCCCAGAGTGAGGTTTCAAACACCACCCAGATAGGTAAAGCCAAAGTTATGCAGCCACCCAGGATAAAGATAAAGGAGGCACCTGTTGAACCAGGGTTCTCCGCAGCAAAGTACGTTAAGGAGTTCTCGTTTGAAGAAAGCCGCAGTGAGTTGAAAAAACCCAAAGCGGGAAGAGTCAAGAATGAGCAGCCGACGGTCCCGGAAGAAGAAGGACCGATGAAACCAGCTAAGATTCGACCGCTGAACTCCCCCAGAAGAGAACCTCTTCGACAACAGCAGTATGAAGACATCAGCGACTCGGAGGACGGAGAAGAGCAACCGGAGATCGAACATCCTGGAGAAGAAGAGGAGGAAAGTGATCACGGCAGCATCTTCTCCGACCCAAAGCAACCACCGACAGAGCATAAGACACTCCGAACTGGACAGCACCGGGGTAAGAAGAAAGAAATGGAAACCTTTGACATCGAGAAATCCTCTGAAAGACTGGCAAGAGACGTGACCTGGGGTCCAGCACAGGCTAAGGACGGACGGCGTACGTATGTACCCGAGGTCGGCCAAACCGAGTACCAGATCCCGGCAGGATGGGCCAGCAGATTGGGAGACCGGGTGCAGCTCGAGGTGGAAGCGACAATCGGAGAATGGGCTAACATCCTGATGACACCATCCTGCTCCACTCTGACGGCACACTATTCCCTGACTACCAACTTCAGGAACGCATACATTGGAATTATGTATGATGTGATGCTGCGACGACTGAAGAAAGCCGCTTACAAGTACTCCAGGGAAACTCAACAGCAGCTGGACGAAGTGTCGGCTGATGAAGAGGAACCTCAGGCGACGTCTTCGGAGCCAGGACCGCAGATCCCGGCGAGACAACCAGAGGTGTCAGCTCAGCTACCTGCCACTAATACAGGACAGGACGCTTACGCCGAGCTGAAGAATCTAAGGCTGGTGATTAGGAGTAAAAACGCAGATGAAAACAATGAAGAATACTTGAAAGATGTTTGGCCAACCGTGCTGTCTACCACCAACCATGAAGGAGCCAAAAAGTTGTGGCTGACCAGCGTGACCACGGACCCGATGGTTGGGACGGATTCAGCACAGAGCAACTACGAAAGGCTGGTATTGGAGGACATGGATGATGAAGAGTCCCAGGTGAAGAGGGCCAGAGGACGGCTGGACAGAGGAAGCCGGTTGGAACCGCTTTGGCACACACTTAAGCAGACCGTTTCCCCTGCGAGATATGTGAAAGTACTGCGTGAGGTGACAAAAGGACGCAGAGGAGAGATCGTGTTCGTGAAGTTGCCAGTGAGAAGCACGACGGTCGCTCAGATGGATGTAGCAGTGCAAGGATTCGACCTGGAACAGCAGTACTACGAAGACAAAAGGAAGAAGGAGGCTAGCCAACCGGCAAAGCCACCTGGAAGGGTTAACATCAGACAACCATCTAACTTCCAGGGTAGACCGTTCCAGCAAGGAGCACCGCCATCCAACTTCCAGAGCAGACCGTTCCAGCAAGAAGCACCGCCATCCAACTTCCGAAACCGGCCGTTCCAGCAGAAACCACCAGGACCACAAGGGAAACCGACCAACCCTCCGGTTTCATCAAACCAGCCAGGAAAAGGTCAGTTCCTGACAGATGAGGAGTATAGGAAATTGAGCCCAGAAGAGAGGACGGCCCTCCGTGAGTCCCGTAAAGCCGGGGCCGGAGGGTCACCAAAGTAATGGCGTCCAGGTCGCGGGTCATTCTAGAAAATGCCTACTGGGAGGGGGACGAAATCTACGCTAAAGTGGAGGGAGTACCCTACCTGGTGGACACAGGAGCGGAGGTGTCTATGACCCGCAAAGACCTAAAAACAGCAGGACACCTGAAGGTTCAGTTTGCTAATGGAAAAGTAGAAGAAATGCCATATGGGACCTGGAAAGGAGTAGTGTGGGTGAAAGGTCCCTACAATCTCCTCACAGTTAAAGACTTAGACGAACTCAGTGAAAAGAAAGGCACACATCGCCGACTGGAGCGAAGGCTGACAAGCTTGAAAGCAAGATTGGTGAAAGTCGGCCCGACCCAAACAGGATCAGAGAAACAAGACTGGTACAAACCGGTCGACATACCAACGGTGACAGAACAGAAACTTGAAGAGAGTGACTTCTCCCCGGCTGGGAAAGAGAAGCTGCGTGGGATCATCGTTACGGCGCAGGTGGCACGGTTCAAGAACGATTGTGGAGATTTGGGCCCAAAGTTTGTTCATCACATCGAAGGTGGGGTTCATCCACCTGTTCGGCAGTACCCGTTGAACCCAGGAGCAGTCGAGGAGATGGACAAGATCGTGAAGGAACTGGGGGCCCTAGAGATCATCAGAGAGGAACTCAACCCGATCACCAACAGCCCCATCCAGGCGGTGAAGAAACCTGAATCGGCTGGAGGGGGTTGGAGGCCAGTAATCAACTTCAAGGCCCTGAATCGGAGAACAATAGCAAACCGAGCCAGCCTAATCAATCCACAAGGAGCGCTGAAAACTCTTCGAGTCAAGAAGTTCAAGTCTTGCATCGACCTAGCTAATGGATTTTTCTCTCTACGCCTCGCCAGACAGTCGCAAGGTAAAACTGCATTCACCCACAAAGGCAAAAGCTATGTGTGGCAAAGGTTACCCCAGGGCTACAAGAACTCCCCAAATGTGTTCCAGTCAGCAGTGATGGAAGTACTGGGAGACGTAGGTGCTACTGTGTACATTGATGATGTCTTTATTGCTGATGACACAGAAGAAGAGCACCTAGAAAGACTACAAAAAGTGGTCGAAAACCTCACAAAGGCAGGTCTAAAACTAAACCTCAAGAAATGTCAATTTGGACAGTTCCAGGTGAACTATCTGGGTTTCCAAGTCACGTCAGACTTGGGACTCTCGGATGGGTACAGAGAAAAGCTGACGAACATTCAACCACCTCAGTCAGAAAATGACTTACAGAAAATATTGGGACTGTGCAACTATGTCAGAGACCATGTGCCCAACTATCAGAAATATGCCAAACCCTTGTACCACTGCCTGAGGAAAAGTGAGGACGATGAGAAAGACGGAAAAAGACCCTGGGTTTGGACAGCAGCCAATCAACAGAACCTAGAGGAACTAAGAAAGGCCATTCAAGCAGCTGTGAGATTGGAGCCAAGAAGTTTATCAGAAAGACTCGTGGCAGAGATCAGCTGCGAGAATGACGATGCCATGATCAAAGTGAGTAACGAAAATGGAGGCTTGGTTACCCTGTGGAGTTACACCCTCACTTCGGTTGAGAAGAAATACCCGCAGGAAGAAAAAGAGCTAGCGGTGTTAGCCCGCTATTGGGGTGTGCTGAAAGATTTAGCACAAGGACAACCAGTTAAAGTCATCACACAAAGCCAAGTTCACAAGTACCTAAGAAAAGGGACTGTGGAAAGTACTAAAGCAACCAATACTCGGTGGGGAAGATGGGAGGACATCTTGCTGGACCCGGAGCTTGAAATTGGGCCAGCACAACCCACCAGTAAGAAAAAACCACAAGAAACACCTGAGAAGCCAGGACAACCGGAATGGACAATCTACACCGACGGATCCAGAAAGGGGTCCGACCAGTCGGCATACTGGGGATTTATTCTGAAGCAGGACGGCAAAGAGAAATGCCGTCAGAAAGGAAAAGCCCCCGGTAGTGCTCAAGCCGGAGAAGTGACGGCAGTACTGGAAGGATTGCTGGAGCTGGTGAAAAGGAAAATCAAAAGTGCCAGGTTAGTAACCGACAGTTACTACTGTGCTCAGGCCCTTAGAGAGGACTTGGCCATTTGGGAAGAAAATGGTTTCGAGACAGCAAAGGGCAAGCCAGTGGCACACAAAGACTTGTGGAAAAAGATTGCTGAGCTAAAACTGCAGTTGGAAATAGATGTTGAGCATCAAAGAGCACACACGCATGAGGGAGCTCATTGGCGTGGAAATGATGAAGTGGACTGTTATGTCCAACAAAGAAAGATCGTCTTTGTCGGTACCGAGAAGTGGGACAGAACTCCCAAAGGACGGGAGGTCCCAGAAGAATACGTGGTCGAGGTCGTGCGGAGCGTGCATGAGGCCCTTGGACATGCAGGCGTGCGACCTACACGTAAGGAACTGGAGGAGCAAGACCTTTGGATCCCAGTGAAACAAGTCCAACGCGTGCTAAGGGACTGTGAAGTGTGTGGTCAATACAACGCAGGTCGCCGAGGGCAGCGGATGGATGGGTTGTCCATCAAAAGCACGGTCCCCTGGGGCTCAGTCTGCATGGATGTTGCAGGTCCCATGGGGATAACAGGAAGGAGAGGTGAGAAGTACCTCTTAGTGCTGGTGGATTCTATGTCGGGGTTTGTAACTACAAAAGCAGCCAGGAAAGCAAACGGCAATAGCGTTGTCGGCATGCTGGAACAAGTATGCAGTGCCCTGGGAATCCCGAAAGAGCTGCGCACGGATAATGGGACTCATTTCCGTAATTCACAGGTTGACCAGTGGTGTCAGAAGTATGGAGTGATGCGAGTTTACTCGCCACCCTACACCCCACAAGCCAACGGAGTGGTGGAACGAGCCATTGGGTTAGTAAAGAGCTGGATAGCTAAAAATGCTAACACCAACAGTTGGAGCACCCAAGCGGTGGAAATAGGGCAGGCCCTGAACGACAGAAGCAGAGCCGAAAGACCCGCCCCTGCGATGGAACTCAACCAACGGCCGTTCACCACGAGGGAAGTGGGGCGGGGCTCCAGCGACAAAAAGGAGAAGCTGACGCCCAGAGTGCCATTCCGAGAGGGACAGCGCGTGTGGGTCAAAGCAAGAGAGCAACCTGTACATGCAGCAGTAAAACCCAAGTTTGACACAACTGACATCGTCAAGCAAGTACTGGATAGGAACACAGTATTGCTGAAAAGGAAAGGGATCCAAGGAGTTGAGCAGCTCAAGCCGGTTCCTGACTAAAGCGAAACAGAAGCCGGTGAGATGGCCAGTGAATCATGTACCATTCCACCCTATCTCGGACTGGCCACCGTGAAAGGGGTGGTTGTAATTAGGAGAACAACTTCAGGGATCTGGGCAGGACGAGCCCTGAAGAAATTGGATTGGGCTAAAAATGGAGTCCTGTCAGAGGAGAGAGAACTGCTGGAATGGAAGAAAGCTAAAAGTGGCTGTCCGGTTTGTTTAACAGACCACCATCTCCCCATTATCTGGGAAGGACCGGGCCGTGAGAAGCCAAGGCACCAGGGGGCTACCGCAGAGATGCTGCAACACCTTCGTGTCTCCCCGGTCACGGTATTGAACAATACAATCTGTGGGAACTGCCGAGTGGGTTACCTGCCCCGGCTTAAGTTGGAAACCCAATGGGGGTGGCTCAAGGAAAAACCAAGAACTTGTTATTGCACGTGGGACGGAGATGAGCTACACCACTGTCCTGTGTGCAAGGAACAGCTGAGGAGCGGAGAGGTAACACTGACAGGCGAAGCTGAAGGGTGGCAAGTGACAAGGTTTTACAGCTCGCTGCGATATTACAGAACCTATGGGCAAGTGCAGTCGAACTATGGGAGCCCCATACCGATAATATTACCAGGACCTTCCGCCCCTCCGAACACTCCAGAAGAACTGGACCCATGGGTGTGGAATAGGGAAGAAGGGCCCCATGATGTCCTGTGGGATTCTGTTCAAGCCACCTGGCCGTATGACGCTGCTAGAGCTTCCCTGTCATTTCCACCATTGAATGCCAACCACTCTCCTGTGGTCTTCCGGGTACATCGGCCTCATGCATACCAACCATCAGCCGAGGAGCTAAGTGCACTCCCCGATGACGCCCGAGAGCAAGCCGTTAACGGTGGGTGGACAGGCCCCTGGGAACTGACTACTTGGGCACATCTGATTTTGGAGGTCATCAATGACTGCACAATACCTATAGTAGATCTGCCGGATGCACCACGGGAAGATGGGGTGCGCAGCTCAGATATGTATTACTACACCACTGAAGTGGACGGGTGGGGCAGCAACGCGATGAGACCAAAAGAGAAGTCTTGCCTGTACTGGGTGACAGCGGAATCCCAGTTTCGGGATGGAGTTTTGCAACACCCGGGAGGCGTGGCTCACAGGGCGGGTACGCCCTCTGATCCTAGCACCTCCTGTCACGTCCAGCTGTCAGTACGCATGATCACCGTCCCCTATAAAGGAATCTACTCAGTCGGAGCAGCCATCAAAGTGGTACCAGACGAGCAGCCCTACGCCACCGTGTCCAGTACGGAGCCGGAGCCTCCCAAGAAGAAATCCAAAACTCACGCCTGGCAGAAGCTCGCCTCAGCATTTCCATGGAGAAAGACAAACCAGGACTGATGGACGCACCGGAAGGAGGAAAACGAGTCGTCACGTCTGAAGGTCAGCAAAAACCCAAAAAGAGAAAGGGGAGACAGTGTTTTGTGACTAGATTGTTCAAAGTGGGGGTTGGAGTCTCATCGGGACTGTCAGACAGAGGCCCGTTTTTAAGACTCCCTACCACCTCCATTCTACTCGATATGCCAAGAGAAGATTTCACTGTTTCCAATCCGCTCACCGAAGCCTATTTTCTCAAGTTTCTCATATATCTCCGACCCACCAATTTCCAAAACGTAAAACAGGTGGGGGAAAGTGAAGAATACACGACGCCCCCTGCCATGAAGCCACATTTATTTATCCCTACCGCACCGCCTCCTTGGCAGGGAAAAGGATCCGACAACACGGTTAATTTTGCATCGATCTCACCTATGTGTCCAAGATCTCTACCATGGACTTTTAATACAGTGTATTTCAGAGTACGGGGAATTGAGCTACGGATTAGGTGGGGTCCCCATTATCTTGAACCACTGCAAGGACTGTATTGTGAAATTTCACTTAATGACATGATCATTTGGACCACATCACCAAGCATGGCGAAAACCATAATCAAGAGGGAAATAGATCCGGATTGTTATATATTTAATAACACCAGGCTTCCATTAAAATTGGAAATAGACAGGGTCTACCCCAATCCACCACACCAGAGGATTTATACTCCGTCATCCTGGGGGTACCGCACTAGACTAACTCTGCATGGACAATCATTATACACCTACATCTCAGTGCCTGCCCCAATAGGGTACAAACACGACTCCTGGTATGACCAGGCGCTGAAAACTGGCACCGCCCAAGGCGCGTTTCCTCGGCCGGACTACTGGAGGGTGTTCCACTGGAAGTGGGTGTGGAGGGGGTTGGAGCCTGACTTACCCTACCCCTCTCCCATATTTACAGCCCTGCAGCAGAGAAGGGCCACCAGACGGGTTGGAAAGAACCCTGCCAACCAGGGCCACCTCAAGGCTTTGAGGAAAATCTGTGCAAAGCCTGATACATCAGACCCCAGAGAAGCACTAATCTGGCCAGGATGGATGCTATCGGCATGAAGCGCCGGCCTACAGACCCGGAGCTGCTGGATGTTACATCGGAATCAGACAGCTCTACTGACACTGACGACGACTCGGACACCTCTAACGAACCTTTGCTACGGAAAACGACTACGATAACCGGAAAATCCCTATGCCTGAAAGGGCTGCTAACGCTTCTTGCCCTGCTGTTTGCTGCTGCTGTTCTTGCTACTATCTTCTACTTCATCGGAGTTGGGCCGTGGTATCTTACGCATACAAGAGTCACCTATGGACATTCCAAGTACGCTAACTTCAACTGTTGGAACACAAACACCACGGCTATTTTTGTGCCGTGGGACAACGACACTTCTGTCCAGAACCGAACCAGTCTATTCAGCAAGGACAACGGGAAAAAGTACGTGGAACGCCGAGCTTTCGGGTTGAACGACTCCACTCTGGACGACCTTCTGAATCGCACCTGGGAGATCTACAACTATGACTTCCTCGACACCGGAGTGCTCTGCTGGATACGGATTCTGCTAAATAAAGAACGACGGACCGTCAGATGCAATTGGATTCACCCGGACCGAGGTATGCCAGAATGGCATTGCAACATGGCTTGTCGATCGCTGCTATTGTTGCCAAGTCAAGGGTACTGGGATACCGAAGTAGTATACCCAGCCCCACACAGGTCCTCAGGCTGTCGAGCCTGGCTCCCACGAGGAGAATTTTGGGGAGACTGTCACCTCAACTGCAGAGAGGATGACATCATCCCAACAGCACCAACGGGGAACTGGACCTTCCGAAATGCCTCCCGAGGTAATCTTCCAGTCAATGCAACGCTTTCGCCTACACCAGATAGTTTAACCAACATGACGGCTTTCCTGATCAGACAAGGACCTAGACAGTTTATGTATCAGGCCGAGCAACAGCACTGTTACAGACACCACTTTCTTTGGTTAAATCCTTGCCTCTGGAACAAGTTTGTGAAATGTGCAGGACAGAATTATATAGTATCAGCCATAGAAGAATACTGGGCTGATTTTTGGCACTCTACACGCCCTCTCCGTACAGAAATTGAACACTGGCTGAACAACACGTTCCCATGGACGTACATAGCCAAAGACCAAACGTTCTTTATGGGAGACTTCCCAGAGGGGACAGTTCGCTCTCACACTGGATTGACGGACCTATACATTGCCAACTTGCGCACACAACCCCTTCCGACTCCTGATGACCTTCTCACCGTTCCTAAAACGGACTTTGCAAAAATTGACAAGTGTGTCGCCAACAGAATTTTTCAGAGCCTAAATGACACCTGTTGGAAGAAAACCCTCTCATCGCCACGGTGCGACCTCTGGCAGACTGGCGACGCTCTTCACTCTACCTGGAGGTATAGCTGCCCTGATCCTGATAAAGCTCCTACGGCTAAATGGGCCTTACGAGCCTGGTACGAGGATTACTATCGAAAGTGGGACTACGAGTGGTGGGGACTCCAACAACATGAGTTTGAAGCCTGGGTAACACCATGCCTTACAGAATCAACCAACTATTGGGTACAGTACCAGTACATCGCTACGGTCTACTCTAAGGAACGCATGATTTGGCCTGGGAATTTTTGGAGACCGGCCAGTTACGTCAGCCCAAGACCTTGGCGCATGACTTGTAAAAACAACACCAGAAATATCCTTGAATGTGTAATAGGTTTGGCCAGAAGACCCTGCCAACAGCTTCGAGGCTGGGAAAGCTACTGCGAAGACCATTATGCAGATGAGTATAACACTCACTCTTCTGAGGTTACTTGGCGAAAGTTCAATGGAACATGGCGGAGGGCCATAGTGAGCGGACGGACCTGCACTGATGCAATTCTAGGATATCATCTCCAGAAGCGCAAGAGTATACTTGGTCTTCCTGTTCCGTTCATCCCAGACTCCCTTATAGCGATCGCAGAAGGACATGCTTTCCGGAAAAGTCTGTGTGATGGCAACATAGACTCAGGGTTTGACTGGGTAGGACCTAACCTTTTGTATTCCAATCTCACCTGCTCAACCACTACAGAGAATTGGCAGCAATGTGGAGAAGGATCTGATAAACATGACTGTTACTGGTACGAAACTATGGGGGCAACATTGGTGGCCGTCGTATCCGAGGTTGTGGAAGAAGTTGCTCATGTGGTGGAAGAAGGCCTCAACATTGTTGAGCAATGGCTGATGAGTGCTTTGCGTATGCTGTGGCCATACCTCTTGGGCCTCCTGGGCGTCGCAGTCGCGTTAATCATTGGCAAAATCGTCTTGGAGGCGTGGCTGAAAGCACTTTGTCGTTGCAAAAAGAGGAACTACCAGCCCCTCCCCACTAAGGAGGAGCCTACTTCTGCATAAGAGAGAGCTGCTGTGTGCCTGCGAGCCATTCGACCTTCACCGCAGCTGCCGACAGGACCTGATCCAGAGCGACCATCATCTCACATCATGGAAACCAACTCTTCGACCAACTCATCGAATCCCAACTCACTATTTGCACCAATTCAAGTGAGTACCCTTGAGCATTTAGGGATTACCCTGGCCTGGGTAGTCTTCTGCCACACCGGTCCTTGGCCTAAGGGACATCCTATGAGGATCTTCGTCGCGCTCCAAGGATATGCCAAGCTGATCCTCCGTCCCATCGTTCTCCACAAATGGGGGTTGGCTTCATCCCTTTTCGCTTGTTACTTGATGGGCCGTACCCGCATTAATTGGCGCAGGGGTGTTGTGGTCTGCCTATGGCTCATCACCGATACCACAGCCCTGATATTGGAATTGGTCCTTGGGGGCATACAAGCCACACGAACCGCCCCATTTAAAATCCTCACAGCTGTACTAGAGGGGCTGTTCGCAGTATCCATCCTCATCTACTTAGCACGCCAGGCCTTGTCTATCAAGGGTCGGGGACGGCGAATTTGGATGCAAAAGTGGATAATTCTGGCTCTTTGGGCAACGGTTTGGGGGATCCTGGTGGTCCTCTACTGGCTTCATGAGACCTCGGATCTCGCCATTGTTGTATGGCTGATGACCTACGCGGCAATCTTCCATGATTCAGCTCATGTCTATGATCGAGGTGAACCAGCTCCAGATCATGACATTCCGGCTCCTGTGATTAATTCACCTTGGCTCGCAAAACAAGCCGGCACACGGGCTTAAACCAGCCTACTCTCTCAGCTTTCGCTTTCGCATTTTCATCGTTGTACGTAAATATAGTTAATCAATAACCACTGATCATGAAGTTACCTGGGTTACTGTTTCTCCTCAGGCATCAACCTGCTGTGTGGGGTGTGGAGTCACTGCAGAATCTTATGGATTCATTTGGGTTGCATCGTCTTCCCGCTGGTGTCACAAATGCGTGAGCAGCCATTTTAGCAATGTAACGGCAATCCTCTGCGCCACAGGGCTGGAGGATTTGCCCTACATAGCGGATTCCACATCTAAATCCCTGGAACGGGTGCACAAAATCGTGTGGACCTCTGCGTTTGGCCTAGACGACGACGACTTCCCGGCATCTCCGTTGTATACGGGGCTACGGCTGCCCGTGATTCATAAGTTGTGGGAACACCAACTTACTCGGCAATGCCTCCCAACTATACATTTGTTGGATGGCCGAATTGTGGCGGTGGGCGACTACCTTCCGCCTACACGTCCCGGGTCTCCGGATTTGTTTATCGACGTCGGATGCCAAGCGAGCAGCGCGACTAACGACAGAGGTACCCAAACTGAGAACCTCAGTTCATCTCCCCAAGCATGCCAGACTGAGGACATCCTTTCCCCTTCATCTCCATCACCAAGTGATATGGATTTCCAGGATCTGCTGGCAGAGTTGGATGGCTACTGCAACAACCCATCAACGCTGCCAGACTTCGGCATGGACCTACCTTCGCCTTTGCAGCCTCCACTGGAACATCCCACCCTTTCCGTCTCAGGTGGAGCTACACTTGACAACGACTTGGGCGCAGAAGTCTGGCTTTCTCCGCCATCCAATCTGTCGGAGTATGAGGTTGTAGATTCCTGGACACCTTCATCGTCTCCTGTTACCTGCTATGAGCAGGACATCCTGACTGCCGACTGTGGTGATGGGCTTGACCTCTTTTGACTTTGGACTGTGTGGTTTCTGCGAAGCACCGTCCGATCTCAAGGAGGGGGTGTCAAGAAAACTGGCATAGGGTGTGAGATCTTTCCGGGTGCATGCAGAAAAGGTGCATAGAGGCCTGAGAGAGAATAAGTAATCTTGTAGTTGATTAAAAGTTAATTAAGTTGAATATGAATGAATATAATTAGTAAACTGACTACCAATAATCACATAATAACCTTCTGAAATGTACTTTTTCTGAAATATGATCTGTAATGATTTCTGTAATGATTTAACTTGATTTCTGTAATGATTTAACTATGAAACGATTATGGTCGATGAATTATAATAAGTGAGAGATGTGATTAATTATTAACTAAGGATCAAACTTGTGATAATTTAAAGTCAATGTTCAAATGGGTTTAATACAG
This sequence comes from Xiphophorus hellerii, assembly GCF_003331165.1. Taxonomy (NCBI): domain Eukaryota; kingdom Metazoa; phylum Chordata; class Actinopteri; order Cyprinodontiformes; family Poeciliidae; genus Xiphophorus; species Xiphophorus hellerii. The sequence continues at coordinate 18,720,848 of NC_045688.1, read as the reverse complement.
GTTAAATGTGTTTAATGATTGTAACAGATAGAAAAGTGAGTTAGAGAAAGAAGAGGAATGTATGGGTGAGGTCCTGAAACAGGAAATGTCGCAAGTAGTTCTGCACAGATGGCCAGGGCGCACAGGATGGTTGGTGTGTTGAGTTTGGCTGAAGCAACGGAGAAAGGAGAAGCACGGGACTTTCCACTATGGTCAGCGAAAACAGGTTGAGAAATGTGGGGGCTTTTTCATGAGAGACAGCAGATGTGAGGAAAGTCACGTAGCCCAAATCCTCCCATACACACACAGGGTGGAGAAATGTATAAAAAGAGCCCGAAAAGAGGAACCAGCTGTTCCCAGTCCGGCGGCGCAGAAGGAGAAACAACTTGCAGAAGCAGATTAAACTACGGACCGCACTGCAGAACCACGGGGAAGCTCGGACTTCACACCGCCAAGAAAGGACTGGGTCCCATCGCCCCACCTCTGGTTCTTTATTCGACTGTTGGTCTCGTCTCAACCCAGCCATCTCAGACTCCGCAACAAGACTTGGAGGAAGGACAAAGGTCCCTCAGGGATGAGGAATTGGGTTTCACAAAAAGGATTCGGACCCGTTCTGCTTTGTCTCCTTTCTACGAAGGGTTTTTCCACACAAGGCAAAGACCTCAACCAAGGCTGCTAGAAATTCCTGTTGCCAAAAGATCCACCATCGCCTGGGTATGAATTGAATCTGCTCATTGAAATTCCATTTCAGAACGTGCGACTTAACTGCTAGGGAAAGGAATCAGGGTAGTATGATTGTACATGTAAATTTTATTACACTGTTTTTGAACTATATACGATTGATTATTGATTTGTATGTCGCATATCCCTGCTTAAGCTTGCTTAATAAATTTATACTATAAAATTCTAATGAGGTTGGTGGACATTGGAATTAATAGAGTCATTTAATCTTTGTCCAGTTCTTTTAATTAAGGTAAAACTAATGTACATGATTCCAGTAAATAGGAGGCTTCATAATTTCCTTTGGTGAGAGTAAATAATGACCCTGGGACTTACATCTAAGTCACTAAACATAATCTAGCCGGTTCCAAGTGCAAG
>NC_045688.1:15736211-15919571 GCF_003331165.1 Xiphophorus hellerii | reverse complement strand
CCTGGAATTATGACTTTGGATCCTTGAGTCTCCCTTGTGTAGATGTACCGTTCAAGAATATGACTATAAGGAGAGATATGAAAGGCAGAATCATCCTGTGTGTAGTTGTTCGTGCCACCATATTGGCTATCTTGCAAAGAACATAACTTAAAGCATAACCGTGAATTCAGATTACCAAGACAGGGATGCCAGGCATCGCTATGGTTTCATAGTTTAAGCTGTGGGTGAAGATCTTTGTTGAATTTTAATTTCAGAACAGAAAGCAACTAAACTGTAGCATCAGAGAGTTGTTGGACTTCAAATACACTGTGGCTAAATAAATATTACTGGTATCTCACTGCTACTTGTAGTCCGCTGACTAGAACCTTTCAATCAGACCAACGGGACGGGGCGGTTTGTAATGGCGACATTGAGGGAGTGCAGAGGTATGTTTGGTGGCTCTTCTTGGCCAGACTAAGGAATTGCTTGGTGAAAACACCTGTGTCTTTATAATGATGTATTGTCAGATGGCAAAAAAAAACCCCAGTTGTGTTGGGCAAGTCCATTGGGAGACTCAGAAAACCCAACTAAGATTGAAGGGATGGGAGGAGAGTGGTCAGATGTCTTCTGCCACAACTTTTGTCTCGGTAATCATTCCAGCTGATAAAAGTGATACATAATAAACTTTTTACTACAGTAAAACTATGAACTGCTGTATTTTTTATTAGCTTACTAGTTTATCTAACTGATTCATTAATCATACAAGTGGTTAATGCAAAGTTTGATATCCAGCATGTATGGACGTACCGTTACAAATCATCAATAATAAACATTGACCACTTCAAGGTAGTACCGAGTTCATTCAGATGCTTTGAGTTTCTGAATTAGTCATTCCAGATAGTACCACACTCCAGTGGACAAACACACACATCCATCCATCCATTTTCTGTACACCCTTGTCCCCAGTGGGGTCGGGAGGGGTAATGGTGCCTATCTCCAGTGAATGTTTCAGGAGAGGCGGGGTCACCCTGGACAAGTCGCCAGTCTGTCGCACACACACACACATATATAATCTATTAAATGTGTTCTTTCACTGACCTTGCCCTATTTTGTCGTCTCCAGGCGAGGTACTGAACAAACATACTAGAAGTGACAAGTTTGGTCTGTTGGCTGAAATGTCATCAATGTAGCTGGTAAAAAGAGACTTCTTTCCAAGAACATGGCCTGTATTTATCCCAGATATGTTTGGTATTTTTTATGGTTGTCAAGATCATTCAGTAGGTAATTTTACATTTCAAATGTAAATTTATAATAGGGAATTTTTTTAAAAACATCTTATGTTTGTGACATCCTGTATTGGAAATTCACATTTTTTAAATTAATCCTGCTGTATTTTCTTTTCAAATATGATTGTACAGCTCTGGAAAAGTAAATACGCCTCTACCTGTTTTCCTTAAGTAAGGCAGTCTAGACAGTATCAAGTTTACTCTGAAAACAGATTTTCTGTGAACAGTGACCTCTTGTTCGTCATCGTCCCGGACGTCAGGGTTGGTCTGCTGTTTCATAAAGGAACGGTCCCCATGGGGGAAACAAGACTCCAACATCTGTGCACTGCCATCTCCAAACCCTGCTTGCAAAAATTACAACCTTCAGAAAACGTGCGTAACCTCGATCCCTACCTTCTCAAATCTTAAAAATCACCCACATAGTAGTCCAATCATGACATCCAAGAACCCTTTTGCAATTTATTATAATTATCCAAACTAATAAATGCGCCTATGAAGCATCTCCCTATTAGTATAATTTACAATAAAATTGCAGCCATTAAGTGATGCGTTCGTGTTTTTTAGCTGCAGTTGCAAACCATTCAGTGCAGCGATCCTCACAGTCAGGAGGGGCTGCTGTAATTACCAATATGATGTTACATTACCTCTATTTTCTTTCTTGTGAAACTCGACCAGTATCCAAACCTACAAAGTACTCCATGCTGCAGAGCATACAATGGCAGAGGTTTATACTTTCAGGTAAAGTCTCCTGCACCTCTGCACTCACCACCTACTCCGTTACCATGTCACTTTATATCCCAACCCCCACATGTTTTGGACAGGACTGATACATTACCCCGGTGGGAAAGCATGAGAGATGCCTACACATTGATGGAGCCTGTTGAATGGATCATGTTTGGGTCTCAGAGTGAATTGTAAGAGTTGAAGTGGCAAAAGCTGCTGAGCCTGTTGAAAAATCTTTTTTTTTTCTCACTTTTTTGTCGCCCTTTTGAAGCGGAGGTACAATACAAGATTGACATTTTGCACATTTATATACAGCTTCTAACAACACTTAAAAACATCTGGCCAATTTGGCAATAAGTGTCTAGAAAATGACTGTAACATAATAAGTAAGCAGGCACTGTCCCTCACCTAGCAACCCCAGTGAATCCTAGCCCGTCATCTAGCAACCCAAAGTGAGCTTCAGTGCATTTGGTCAGCTGGTTTTACCGCTGTACAATGGCTGCTGGGGGAAAAAAAGTGTTTTGTTGTTGACTTACCATTCAGAAACCTCTTGCTACATCCTTGTTGGTTGTGCAGGAGGCTTTACTAATGCTTTTCAAAGATGTACCGTTGTATAATTGCTAATCTGTTTGAATCCATTGTCATAAGTGTGTGTAAATGTTGAGATGGAGTGAGGGTGAGTGTGGCCAGTAGCAGCTTATTTTAGATTTAAAGTGACAAGACGCCCTAAAATATCTCATTCTGAAAACAGATCAAACTAGACAGAACTGAGCAGACTGTGAATGTAATGAATATTTTTTGTATAGTCTAACCTGTTCAAGGAAGCATAGTCATCTTTTCGATGTAACGAAACTAAGACTATTGGCTTAGGCCAAGACTACTGCACTGACAGAAGAAGTATACTGTGGAAAACAAGTATTTGATACACCATTGATTTTTTAAAAATGTTTTCCCATCTTTGTAATTTTCAACTGCACCTCAACTGAGACAACCAACAACAACAACAAAAATCGAGAAAATCACATTACAGGATTCATGAAATTAGTATTTGATGATCTATCAGCCAACTAGCAAGAACTCTGACTCAAACAAACTTGTTAGTTCATCTTTAAGAAACCTTCCTATCCTCTGCTCAATATGAAAATGGACGAAACATGACAATCAGTTTCCTCTGGCCTGGGCTCTATGTAAGATCTCACCTTGTGGAGTATCAGTGACCATAAGAAAGGAAAGGGCTCAGCCTTGAACTACACTTTTTTTAATGTGTCCTGTCCAGCAGTGTGGCACTCAGAATTGTCTGAGTGTCAAGGTGAAGCCCAACAGCTTTACTTTCATAAGTGATTCATCTATATGACTTTATTAGAAATGGTTTTGAGTTTATTTAAAATGTAATGGGCAAAGAAATGAGAAAAGAAAGGGAGAAAGGTGTGGAAAAGATTTGAAAGGAAAGGAGATGTGAGTAGAGCAGAGAAAGAAGTTTAGAAAGAACACAAGTCAACACTCTTGAAGTCTGCATCTAAACCTGCAGAAAGAGAGAAAACAAAACCGAGAAACCGCAACAACAAACAGCATATACATATATAATAGCACATGCAATACACGGTACATGGTAACACAAGATGTATTTAGTGGCAACTGCAACCCAACTGAGACTGTCTATGACAAATACTTGAATCTTAGCACCAGACAGACCTGGTCGGTGACCTGAAGAGAGCTGGAGCCTCATTCCCAAGAGTTACCATTAGTAACGCACTACGCAGTCATGGATTAAAATCCTGCAGCGCTCTCAATGTCCCCCTGCTTACCCTAATATGTATTCATGCCCATTTGAAGGTCGCCAATGACCATCTGGATGATCCATAGGAGGCATGAGAAGAGGTCATGTGGTCAGAAGTGCAGTTTTTCTGTAAAGGGGACAGAACAACAGGATGGGATTACAACATTTTGGGCACCAAAGCCCTTCCTTCAGTAAGAGCATTGAAGAGGAGTCATGGCTTGGTTTTCCAGCGTGACAGTGACCTGAAACAAACAGCCAGGGCAAGTGAAAGGAGAAACCTGTCAAGGTTTGACTTAGCTAGTCTCCATACCTGAACCCAATAGAAAACTCTTGATCCCATATATAATTTATATTTAGCTGATCAAATTCTGATTTTGATTCCAAATGTTACCTGAAAACATAGATTTACAGCGCAATACATTAACTAACTACATTTCAGCAGTATTTCTGTTTTTTGTAATATAGGGTACAATGTTGGCATTAGTTGGTATTAAGTATGTATGACTTATAGACTAGAATGACTGCTGGCATCAATATGTTTTTACTCAGATGTTATCCCCTGCTATTGATGAGCCCAGCCCATTTTGTTTAGTTTTCCCTGGTTTGGTCAACCATTCTTTTTCCAACATTACTGTTCGGGTTTAGATAACTGTATTTGAACAGAAACTGTTTGGATGCTAAACCAGGTTCATGTTAACCAAACACCCAAAGTGAAACAGGATTATTCCCACAACCAGTGGATTGTTTTCCATTGGTTACCTACAGATAAGGAATTGAGATGAATGATACATATTTTGGAAGTAAATACGTAAAAACTGTGTTTCTTCATTTCACCTTGCAGACAACAAGCCAACAAAGGAAAAACTTCCCCTGCCTCGTGTTTCAGCTCCGCTCAACGACCGAAACAAAAACGTCTCAAAAGGACGAAGAGCGCTGCTGAGTTTAAATCAGGTATGACTTTAGGTTTCAGAAATAACACTCAAATGAGCTTCTTTACCTAATACTGCAAAGTGGGACGGTACAGAGATGAGCAGATACACTTCAAAAACACTACTGTGATAGCTGCAGAAGGTGGTTCAACAAAATACCGACTCATTTTCCTTCCACTTCACACTGCTGTTGTCTTTTGGATTGGTCTGTGACATGAAACCTCAATAAAACTCATTACCTGCATTTTCATTACAAATGTACACGTGAATAAGTTTGTTTATGCGATAAGTCATTAAACATGCCACGTCATCATCCTCCAACTACTTCCTGTTGTCGTCTTCTTTGTGGTTTCCGCCAGTAGCAACATCCGGTTGTTGATCATGTGACCCGTGTGATGCAAAAAACAAAGTGTTTCCATTGCAATTGTGCGAAATAAACTCCATCCATCCATCCATTTTCTGTACACCTTTGTCCCTATTGGGGTCGGGAGGGTTGCTGGTGCCTATTTCCAGCGAGACTTTTCGGGCGAGAGGCGGGGTTCACCCTGGACAGGTCACCAGTCTGTCGTAGGCGAAATAAACCAATTTTGTATAAAGGTGAAAAACTCCCTTCTCATCCTGTTGCTAAAACTTTTTATCGAAAAGCAAATTTTTTTTAAATAATTGTTTCCATTAAGCTTATTTATTCTCAAAATGTCAAATTGCGTGATTATCTGACCAATGGAAACGCAGCTGATGAAGACTGTGGATGTGATCAAATGTCAAAACATTAATGGGTTTCTGAATACTTTTAAGCGTCTGTATAACCACCCAGATTAACTCATGTTGAGAATGATCCTGAATGCAGGAGCAAAATATCTATAAAGCTCAGACCTTAATTGACAGAAATTGGTGCGTTTCTGAATGGGACTCATGACAATAATGGTTCAGCACCTGTAATGGTTACATATTGGTCTTTCAGCTCAAATACACATAGTGAACAATAACATATTACAGATCAAACGTTGGCGTCACTCGCAGAGACCAAGAGAACACAAAATAGGAGACACTGACAGCAATGTAAGCTGTGAGGCGTAACGAAGCCTCTATCTGGCCTTTTCTTCACAGTTTCCCAAATAGACAGTAACAGGCTATTTTCACTTCTCTCCTTTTGATTTTCTTCTTGTCACACCGTCTTGTTTCCACTTTCTCCGAGGGGAAAAGGAAGCAGTGGGAAGTGTGGCTTTCAAAAAGAGGGAGGGTGACGGCAGATGCCCCGGCCGTCTCCGTTTCTCAGCGTCTTCACACCTCAGATTGTGCTAAAAAGAGATGGAGGAAAAACAGAAAACACACACGCCCTCCCACTCTTTCTCCTCCTCCTTCTTCCTCTTCCTTCTCCTCCATCCTCTCTCTGCCTGCAAATTTTGGATTCAGCTTGGAAGGTCTGCTCCCACATTTGATCCCTGGCACTCCCCTCCAGGGATTGAGTGATGTGCCCAAAGCGTGTGTGCGCGTGTTTTTGGATGTGTGTGGAAAAGGGAAGAAAAAAAATGTCAGCCTTCAGCGCTCCTGGCCTGTTAAACAGTTTCCATAGCAACATCCAAGGATAGCTTAGCAGGTACGGGGACGCTGAAGCTCAGAGGAGTCGATACCCGGCGGCCTCTTAGTGAACTGTCTGACTCTGACTGACGGCCGGAGGTTTGATTGAGGCCTGTCGCCGTGTGTGAACAGATCGCTTCGCGGAATAGGCGGGGGACACAAAGCGCTGCTGTAAAAGTGGAAGTTAAACACTGACAAATGGCCGGGCGCGTTCTAATAAGTCCATGTTGAAACACGGGCGTGGCAGGACTGGTGATGGACGAGAGAGAAAATAACAGTATTGATGTCAGTAAATGCGTTTCCATTGACCATATAATTGTGCAATTTGACATTTTGAAAATAAATTTGCTAAATGGGAACGCCACAATTTTGACAAAACGTCCACTTTCTGATACGTTTTTTGCGTTACGATGAGGTGGGTTTTTGTTGGCTTTATCGAAATCGGTTCGTCTCGCAAAACTGCAACGGAAACACAACTGGATGTTGCCGTTTTGCAGTTTTCAGGAAGTTTAGGAAAAGATCAATATTTTCTGGTCTGATGAACCTTGATTTCACCTGTGACGTTTAGGTGGAGGACTCAGAATTTGGTGCAAACGACATAAAAACATGGATCTGTTCTATATTGTTGCAACTGTTCAGGCTGCTTCAATGTTTACAGGACCCCAGTGAGTAACTACTCTTATTTCTTCTTAAAATCTGAGCTAGTGGGAGCATGTAGTTATTAAATAGGAGACAAACCAGTATTGAACCTTGGGGTACCCCAAGTGTGGGGTACCCCTTCTTTTTGCTATGATGAGTTATCTGTCGACACAAAGAAGTCCCCGGCCATGACTGTAAGGCACAGTGCTCAGACAGAACACTGGGGATCAAGTTCATTTTACATAGTTACACTATAAATATTTAAATTGCTTTTTTCTTTTAATGAATAAAAAAGTATCCCCTCTGCTAGCATGGTAAATGGTATTTACAGTTTAAGATAAAGGACCCAGATTTAGAGTATAAAACACAGGTTCCTTTTGTTGTTAGTCATAAAACAATAAATAAATTAGGGTTGTATATATTGATTCAGACCGAAATAGCTCGCATGAGCGGTCGGCATTTCTCTACACAGCCAATATTTACCTTAGTTTAGCGAGTGGGTGTGCGCGCGTGAGTTGCAGAGAGAGAGAAACGGAGCAGGGCTGAGTCTGCACAGTGCATACATCACAGACAAAGGACGTCCCAAACACTGACAGGTCCGGTAATTGCCTTCAGCCGATCATAAAATTGCACGAATTGCATCAGTCTTGCCTCGCCGATGTGGGGGTTGGGAGTGTTTTCATCCCGGGGTTAGAATGCCCGGTGCGTTTCGGTGCAGCTTCGGTTAATTAAAAACCCGAGCGCCGTGCGCGTAGCAGTGCCTCTGCGCGGCGTTGGCTGTCGCTGAAAGTCAGCTGCATGAGAGGATCCCCAGTTTTCTGCCATTATTCTCGCCTCCAGCCATCTCATCTCTGCACATTTTCAGGATTGTCCGCCTCACTTTGTTCAACAGAATGAAAGAGCAGTTTTGCGTGTTTCCCTTATCTCAGCAACATAGCACTTTATTGAATAACCCAAATACAACGTCAAATAGTCACAGGCACTCAGATAGCCTGGAAGTAAATGCGTTTCCATTGACCACATATAACCCAGGACGTGGGTATTGATCCCTGTTATAATCCATATCAATCATTTTTATGTACAGGGCCCAAACATTAGCATTTCAGCGGCGCTAGAACCAAGGCAGCTGTCTTGTGTTTAATTTGAGCTGAACTCTATTGTACATCATGGAGCAAAAGGCCCGACTTCTGTCTGCATCATCTTGATTTATCGGAACAGAAATAAATCTGTCATACTCACGGGGGGACAGGAAGCAAGTTTCTGCATTTTTATGTCTAATTTAGCTCCCTTCACATTTAAGGATTCAATTTAGCTGTTGAGGCAGCAGAGATTGATGGGCCTGAGGTACCTGGCAAAGGCTGTTCACATTTTGTTCTTCTACAAACACAAACATGCGTGTATTTTAGTGGGATTTTCGTCAGATAAACCAGCACAATGTTCAAATGGTGTACAAAAGAAGATTAGAAAAGGGCACATTTGTAGTCAGCCTCCCATCCCCCCTTGTAAGTAGCTTGTAGAAGTTTAAGCGTACAAAGGCACAGAGTGTTGGTCTATATGCAAGCAATATATTGAAAATTGAGTTAGCATGGCAAAAAAGTAAAATATGTAAATGATCATGTGTCTGATTGGGTGCTTTACATATCTTCATAAAGAGTAAAAGTCTAAATTTAACAAAGTAATTAGCCATAAGCTAAATATTTAGTTAGCAATCCAAAGAGAGGCGGGGTGCACCCTGGACAGGTCGGCAGTCCATCGCAGTGTAAGCTAAATATTTATCACTATGAATTATTTTTTTATTTAATTAACAAGGCTTTTTTTTATGTAAAGCTACTCTGTGCAACAGCCCAAACTGATGTACTGTATGTTGCATAAAGGTTTTCGCCAGGAGCTGAACAGGAACAAAATTACAGCGATAAAAAACGCTAAAACTGAAGAACATCCGGGACTTGATAAAGAACATCTGGGTGTGACAGACAGCCGTAGTTTGAGGTCGGAGGAGGAGTGTCTTCCGGCCTTCTGAATGAAGCGTTTTGTCTCTCTACCCAGGCAATCAGATGTCTATTGAACCTCAGGAAATATAAAAGTGCTTCCGATTGGGATTGTGTTAGTGTCCCTGCGCATTAGTTAAAGCTTTAGTTTTGCTTCAGCAAAGACTACTTTATATCTTTAAACACTCTGTGTGTTTTCATTTTATACAAAATAAAAAAAACCCCACATGGCACCGCTAAAGTTGCAGCCTCCTTTGAAGCTTCTTATCGGCGCTCAGCTAACAGCTATTTCACAGTTTTTATCAGAGGCGTGAACTCGAGTCATGTGACTTGGAATCAAGTCACACTGCAGTCACGAGTATGTTTGACCTTAGACTCGGCTCACAAAGACTTGGACTTTCACACCAATGACTGGAGCTTGGGTCAAATTAACTTCCATTAGACTTATAGCTAATGCAGTGACTAATGCATGGTTATTGTTAGCATAACAAGATGCTTTCTAAATCTACAAAATATTTCAGAAACTATTTGTTTGAATTTTTTTAAAAAAAGAAAAATTTAAAACCAAGTTTCCTTTTCTGTTCCCCAAAAATCTTGCTAAAATCTAATCTCCTCTCACTGTCGGAAACTAATATTGTCGGGCAACTTTCCATCAGGTTTGAGCAACATATGCACTCTGTTAAAATGTCACAAATGAAACTCTTAGGCCACAATTTTCCAAACTTATCTCAGCCGTTTTCACCCTAAAACGTCCAAATCGTGGCTTTATTTTCATTCTCCAGACTGTAGTAGTAATTATGCCTTGGGGGGGGGGGGATGTGCAAGTCTAATGAAGAGGGGAGGGGAAGGGGGGTGAAGAAGAGGAGACATTTAAAAAATCCATTGAAAATTAACAAAGACTTCATAACAAGCTGCTATTTTCTCACTTGAATAAAGCTTTTATGGTCTTTCTCTGCCACAGAACAGATAACGAAAAGACAAACGCTTTGCTGCCAAACAAAAGCCAGTGCTCTTTTTTTTTTTCATTTGCCAAAGAACGACAAAGGACTTGTTGACAGGCATGTAAAAAAAAAAAAAAAAAGAAGCAGTTTTTTTCACTCTTTTTGGGGGGTTTGAAGCTTTTAAGCACAGACTCATGCAGGGAGCCTAGGGCAACTGTCTTTTTCATGTATTTCTCCAATATTGCAACATTTGTAGGTAATGAAATCCCCCGCTGTGTCCTTGAAAAGGACATTCCCCTGGGGAAAAAGATGCACAACAACCACGTGTTTTTGGAGCAATTTAAGAAAAATAGACACAAATCAAGAGTGCGCAGGAGGGATAAATCAAAACCCGAATGAACGCCCCCTCCAGCTAGACGCCTTTGTGCATTGTTATTCCTTGTAGCCATTTGATAAAACAAAGGCTTCTCTGCAACCTTTGAGTGTTGTGATTTCCATGGCAACCACATGTATTGGCGGACTTCAAATTTCTGGATGCGGCTCATATTTCATGGAGGGTCGCGGTGAGGCATCAACGAACACTACTAGTGTGTAAAAAAGGAAAAAAAGGGTGAACAAGTCACGCATCGGATTTCAGTGTTGTTGGAGCAGAGGATGGCTTCTCTCTGACATGAGAGAAGCCATCAGATGTTTCCACAGTCAATATTCCTCTGATGGCCAACAATTTTACAACTGCAGTGTTTCCATTAAATAAGAAACGCAATTAAAATCCCACGTGAATAGGGGTGTTCGTGCGATAAGTCACTAAAAAATACGCAGTGCCATCGTCCTCCAAGTGCTTCCTGTTGTCAACTCGTGGTTTTTGTCAGCAGCCAACTTCCTGTTGTTGATCAGGTTCATCCTGGACAGGTTGCCAGTCCATCGCAGGACAACACAGAGACAGACAGGACAAACAACCACGCACACACACCCCCACACGCCCTCACACCTAAGGAGAGTTTAGAGAGACCATTTAACCTAACAGTCATGTTTTTGGACTGTGGGAGGAAGCCAGAGTACCCGGAGAGAACCAACCAAACACAGGGAGAACATGCAAACTGCAGGCAGAAAGACCCCGGGCCAGGAATCGAACCCAGGACCTTCTTGCTGTAAGGCAACAGTGCTGCCTACTTCGCCACTGTGCAGTCGTAGTACTGTGAAGCCAATTTCAATTCGGCCAAAAAAATCCCACCACATCATAGCGGCAACTTTTTAAGAAAAAACATGACTTTTGTTTTCAAAATTCCCACATTTCCATTAAGCAAATTTATTTTTGAAATGTCAAATTGCCCATTAATATGGTCAATGGAAACCGGGTCTTTGATAATATCTTGTCAATGTGAGATATCTGAAGTTTTATATCTTTTTCCTCTAGGACTGGACGATATGGCTGGAAAAACTTATCAGAATATAAGCGTTTCATGTCAGTCGACATCGATAAATGTCAACATGGACAATTATTGATTCGTTTTTTGTTTGAATATCTGAGATACTGCCAAACTGGTGGCGTGACCTTCCCTGTTTTATCCACAGTTTTCACTCCATGTTGTTGTTTTTCATTTTTATATGAGGCACAGTGGCCAAACCTAAAGCTGCTGCTGCGTAAGTTATTCAACGGGTTGTTGCTAGGCAACCAATGACGCAGAGAGTTTAGTCAATGCCACCAACCTTGCTTAGTTTGCCATCAGAGGTCGGATGTAGCTAAATAGAGGTCACTCTTCTATAAAGCCTGTTAGAGGCTTACAGATAGACTACTATGGAGGGGTTTAAATGAAAATGTTCTTATGTTAGAATGGCTTAGTCAAAGTCCAGTGCTAAACCCAACTAAGTCGCAACACTTGATTGATCGCAGCCGCTGTATAGCAGTGGAGCGTGGTTCAGCAAAGGGCTGAATTCAAATCCCGTCCACAACATTTTGAAATCCATGTCAAGGTCCATCACATAAAATCCACATTTTTTTTTCCAAAGGACCCATAACTCCAAATGTACCAATTGCATAATTTTATCTCCAAGTCAAAACAGTTGTTTCAGATCAAAACAGCACATTTACACAACTATGGATTTGTAGGGTTGTGTCTTTAGTCTTAGTTCCAGCTTGGTGGGCTCAAATCAATATTAACGGAATAGAAATTTCTCTGCGACGTCATTAAATCCACTGAAAGGAAGACAGCAGGGACTTTAAACTGATTACTTAATTGTCAGTCCGTGAAGTTACAGGGTTGACTCTGATTGCTGATGCAAAAAAGAATCTATGCAAACCCCCCTAAAAAACAAAGAGAGACCCGTTCAGCGACTTGATGTTTACAACAGGATCCATTAACTGTTCTGTCCCTTAAATCAGACCCGAGAGAAGAAAAGGCGAAAATCCCCAGATGAAACGATGCAGAAACAACCGCTAGAAGGTACAGAAATACTCTACACATATTTATTAATGCCATTCGCCTGTTCTTAAAGTGAAGGGTGAGAACTCTGCATCACAAAAAAAAACTTAAAATCAATGTGGACTACTTTAGATCGGCTCAAAAGAAAACCTGGACATGGCAGTAGCTTCCCCACAAACAAAGGCAGCAGGCGACTGCTTAAAGAACCCGAACTGCAACTGCTGCGAATTTCTTTAGCAACTCCAAAAACGACTCAACATAGCCAATGCAACAATAATGTACCAAAAGGCTACATTATTGTAATCTATAAATAGCTTCCCAACCAAGACCAGCCAAAACCCATGAAAATTTCAGTTAGCTACTTTTCTAACTTCTTGAAACAGTGAGTTGTGCTACGGCCCTTAAAATGGCTTTTACGTGAACAGAATGAACAAGTGAGGAATAAGATTTATTTTTAATCATTGTTATGTGTTATATTTCTGTTTTATTTGCATCAGTATATCTCACATGAAAGGCTGTAAAGCTAACACAATTCCCCCCTACACTCAAACTTCTACAAAGGTTTGATTGGTGCACAGGGCTACACATTTAATTACCATAAAAGCATTATGTGCAGAGAATAATTCTGCGCCTCGTCACTACAAAACAATAAAACCAATGTTCTAGTTCCCATCGGAACAGAGTTGGGGCCCAAAGACATAATTATAAAAGACCAAAGACGAACCGGTAGCGGTGGAGTTAGACGCCGTAAAAGCTGCTGTCATCGCCAAAGATAATGTTTACGTTTTCGTCAATGCACACAACTGATTTTGAATTCCCTTTGATGAAATATTAGGAAATAATCTGGGATGCCCAAAAGCTTCTTTGATATATCTAAGGCCGTCACTGAAGTGGGGTGTGATGCATGTCCAGATGCACTCCATGGGAGAGGTTTGATGCCTTTGATGGAAACCATCTCATTTGTTGGTTTCCAGAATAATGGGAGGTTATTGCTTATTGAATTTTTCGTCAATATCTTTGAAGTCAGAAGTTTACGTACACGATATTTTGTGGTATTATTGTGATAATTGTAAAAGTGACAATTTTTAGGTAATAGCAAATTTATTGATATTTATTGGTGCTATTGTTGAAAAAATAGTGGATAAAATGTTAAAACTAACATTATGGACGGTTTTGGTGGTATTAGACATAGTTTTAATTTATAGCGACAACAATAAATCAAAAATTCCACCATGACAAGAAATTTATCACAATAAATGATACAATAAACGCACACATATCCGAGATTACTATGATTTTATCCTACTGGACAAAAATGCCTTTGTAAACTCCTAAAATGAATGTAATTTAACTCCAATTTCAAGGCGTTAAATTACGTAGTCTAACTTTTTTCAAGCTTTATTTAATATATACAGCATTTTTATAGCAACCAATAGAAGATTATTGTGCTAGAACATACACAATATTGCCCTTTAAAGCCATTCTTCCAACTACTAAAGAAATGTATGTGAACATTATTCTGCCATTTAGCTAATGGGAATAAATCTGGCAATCCTAACTGACCTAAAAAAAAGAACATGTTTAGTCTGATTCAGTGTCAACCAGTGGGGAGGGGGGAAAAAAATCGCTGCAACAAGTAATGACAGAAACTGTGAGTGAACGTGTGATTGACAGAAACATCTGTCATCCCATCTGTTTGAAGACTACATAAAGGATGTAGCTGGGTGCAGCTAACACACGCCGCGTCCTCCTAAGACGGTGCAGCCGATTAAATGCCTGTCTCTAGGCTGGCCGTGGGCATCCAACATGGCCGCCGAAGGGCCTGGTGCGTCTCCTGACAGCGTGCTTATTGACTCCATCAGGTTAGGATTGCATTATTTCAGAGCAAGTTAACATGCGGGTTGTTTCCATTACCCTGTCAAGATGTTTTGACAGGTGCCCGCGCTGCCCGGCTCTGGAGGCCGGACACATGAATGAACATAGTGGTGTGGAATTATTGACATTACGTGGGATTTGTAGATGGTATGTTATCTCCCCAGAGGGGCCCCCTCGCTGTGTTTTCTCTGCAGCAAACAAAAAGCTGTGCGAATGAAGGTCTTTTTGACATCAGCAATACCTCCTGACAAGTAGTGGGCACGTTCTGCCAATTCTGGATAAGCACGGACCGCGAAGTTGCCGTGTTGGTGTGTGTGTGTGTGTGTGTGTGTGAAGGGAATTGGAAAGACGGAGGGGGACAAAATAAATAAATGCCCAAAGACGGCGTTCAATCAAAGCCATTCAAAGATCAAGATTTTTTTTTCTTTTTTTTCTTCATTAATTATCCGATTAAAAAAAGAAAAAAGCAGGTCTGGCAAGCTGTAATGTAGCCCAGTACTGTCAAAACTTCTAAACATCTAAAGTTTTCTCTTTCATGCAAAGAGAATATTTGATTTCCAAACACAGTCAGCTGGTAAAGAGGGAATTGCCTGCTGTTGCTCTGAGGGTAACAAGATTTTCCTTTTATAGAGAAAAATACTGTTTGATTTCTTCTTCTTTTTTTTCCTCTCCATAAGGCTGTCACTTCTAGCTCACAAACAGGTCTTTTGGATTAAAGTTTGTCCTTTTTTTTTGGAGACACTGGTGTATTTGAGAAGATAAATGTTGCTTCAGAAAGCAAACACGAGTAAAATGGATTTTAAAGATACACTTGAGTTTATAGAAGTCTTCCAGCCGATAGTCTGGGGAGAGGATAATCTCTTGGCTAATATACGGACAAACCGTCGGATCTATGCATGGTACTCCTCACTTCTGTATTTCCATCAAACCTGGCCATCCACAAGAAAATTTAGGGAAACATAGATGTCAGTTTATAACGTTAAGGAGAGGTTAGCCATCTTTCTCTGCCTCATTCTGCCATGGTCTTCTGTGACAGGGAATTTTGCTTTTCTTTTATTATCTGTAAGTGAGAGTCATCAAAATGACAAGAAACAAAGGTACGGAATATGTCACGCTATGACCTTCCTGAGATGTCTGGCAAAAAATATTGCACTTTTACGCAATAGTCCAATTTTTTTCAACGGCCAGGCCTGGATGATTTCTTCTGAAGAAAAGATTTCCATCTTCATTTCTACTTCTCAGTCCAGACATACAGAGAATATTTTAGGAGCAGCTGACTCTCCTCCGAGCTGCAAAGCACTCCTGTGCACATGGAAGGTCACGGTTCGATGATGCCAACAGAACCACATGAATGAATCATGTTGTCTTTTTTTTTCCACGGCTCTGCTGGTGTCAGCCTCTTGGGGTAGGCATCAAACAAAGATGTTCCATGAGAAGAGGGCAAATGTGTTGGAATCTGTTTTATCTGAGTGAAAAAGAGGAAACGCTGGTGTAGCTTAAAGCACAAACGTCGAAGATGCATGATCGTAAGTTGAAGGATCTTCCAGTCTTATCTTTGGAGGATCCCCCTCCAGAAAATGTCAAGGGTCGGATACCACAGATTGGTGCAGGATACTATCACCAGGTTTAATTAATTATGCTAAAAAGTTTATTTTTCTATCATATCAGACAGAGTCTGTGATAAACAGGAAACGGAAGAACTAGACAGGAAATGGCATGAGTAAATCTATTTGACAAAGTAGAAGCTATAGTCTAATAATTTTACTTTTAAAGGTCTGTAACTTATTTTTTGTCAAGCCTTATTCTGACAATGTTTTAATGCATAGAAAGAATCATTGCATTGTTACTGCTGTCATTGCATAAAATTGCTTGACTAGTTTATAACATATTGTATGTTGACTTTAGCATGGTTAGCATGACACACCACACATTATGACACAAATGGCATCCTTGCACATTTGTACAGTTTTCTAGAAGTTCTTTGTATTGTTCTTCTCTCTTGCTGATGTGATTTTCACTATCAAAGTCTTCGGAAGAGACGATAAAATAGGTTTGCATATCTTCATTGAACAAGTTTAGTTTCTTGACTTCTTTCCTAAGTTGTAAAATATGGCAATGCTGTTCATTAAGACCCAACCTAATCTCTCTAACCAGCTGCAACCAGCTAGTAGATGCCCAGCTGGTCCCAGAAGTCGCATATATGGTTTCTGGTTCCGACTTGCGCATGCAACCGCACCGTCAGGTTCATGAAGAGCCAGCCACTGGTGTCAGAATAGCGTGGCCAAACGGGAAGACGTTGCTCGCGACAGAAAACCGTCCGCTCAACCCTTGATGATGGGTCACCAGTGTGTGCGAAAGCCCCCCAGTAGCACAGCATCCGGTTAGACAGGAGCTTTTCAGGCAAGGTCAGGGAGTAGTTGGCCACCGGGGAAGAGTCGAAGAGAAAGGGCAGCTCCGCCCCGTGGCAGACGTGCTCGTAGCAGAATGTGAGACCGGACCAGACGCCGCGGTCTGAGGCCACATGGTCAAACACGTACATCCATACATGACCGCCAGCAGTTGTTCCGGCACGCGCCGACCTCCTGGACGGACACAGGAACACGTAATCGGTGATAATCTGAAATGAGAAATAAAATGGTCTCAGATAAGTGATTTCACCACAACTAGGTGCTGCATTATGATTAATTTAGTTCCTTGTCACCATAATGTCACGAAAAGCATGAGTAAATCTAATTGACAAAATCCGAACTGTTCTGTCAGTTCAACTTGTTACATGGTTTTGCTCATTTCTGGACGTCCAGGGTTTTCTACATGCTGTTATATCTGGGACAGCTGGACCACATGTTTGAATTCATGCTCATGGTGCTCTCTCTACTGCTTCAAATATTTTTTGTTCTTTGTTTTCTGGCTAGGTCACAACAAAACAATATTTTTATTGACTAACCAGTTCGTCAGCACTTCAGCTGGCCGTTTGGATCGTAGTCATGCTGAGACATTCTTTGCTACCAAACAATGGGTGGGGTTGAGAATCTTTAGTCTTTTTGTATTTTCCAAAACCTCTTATGCTAACCACCAAACTTGACTGTGGGGATGATGTTCTTGGGATAGAACACATCTTCTTCTCTACCCTAAACAGAGGGTTCACCAGTGCAGTTAAACAATTCGATTTTTGATTCGTCTGACCACAAAACACAAGACCAGGATTCTTCCTGATTGTCCAGATGGGATTTTGAAGATGCTAAGTGGTGACTTCCTTCTTGCTCAGCACCCAAGGACTCCATCAGTATACAGTATCCGCTGGATTATCTGCTTTGTCTTAACGTTGGTCTCCATTCTTCAGGGTTGCCTTGGTGGTAACCCTAGGATTGTTTTTCACCTCTCACACTGTCAGCCTTGCCATTTCAGATATCCCCTGACTTCCTATCACGTTGCATTTTTTTTTACAGATGCCCCTGAAACTCTAAGAACTTTTATCCAAACCTACTTAATATTTGAATACTTTTACTTTCTGGGTTTCCCTGTAGTATATTTATTGAATTAAATGTTGCTGAAGTTTTTCTAAATTCATCCAACATAGATCTTCTTTCTGTCTTGCTTCTTCAACATATTAAAATAACATGTTCTATTATTTCATTTTCTCCATAATACTGATAATTCCCTGTGTTGTGTTCTCTTTTGTTTCATCCGGTGATTTGATGAACACAGCTGTTCCCAATTAATCAGGGTAATTAGGATGCTTCAGAACCTCCTGTGGAACTTTTAGTTATCTATAGAAATTGTTCTGTTTTTGCTAAAACTATGGCACAGTGTCATATTTCACACAAAAGAAACATGTTAAGATGAAAGATTCCTTTGTACTCAATCCATCATTGGTACGACTATTTTTGAGCTTTGCAGCAAATGTCCAGTTATTGCTGGATATTTATTTGCTTTGTGTGTTTTAGTTGAAGAGATGCGAAAATATTTGCTCTTTATTTTTATTGTTTTACAGCCGTAATTAAAATGGTAACAAATCCGTAATTAAAATACGGTTCGGCCGTATTTCAGGGTTTTAATTTCTCATTCTGCTTGTTGCACATTGGGATCAGTTTCAAGTTGGGGAATAAAACGCCTCGCGTTCGTCTATTGATTATTAAAGCGTCTGGCAAATACATTTTTTTTTAAAAGTCCGTCAGTTTAAGCATCACTGCTCTTTAAAGGTGCCACAGACTACAGTGTTAGCAGAAGTAATTAATGGGATTTCTACGGGAAGATGCGCTTGGGGCAGAGAAATAAAAAATAAAAATCAGGTGTTCCCTCTTGCCTAAAGGAAAGCAACAGAAGTGAAACCAGACTTCCTCTCTCCTGCCTGTTACCTGGAAACCAGTGTGTCTTTTTGGGCAGTGTGCGACTTGCGCCCACACAGCTGAACATCTCACACCTGAACACAAACAGGCTTCCTGTAAAAAGTAAAAAAAACAAACACAACCCCCCCCACACACACACACACACATACACCTTCTCTCTTTTCTCATATTAGGCTCATGTCTGCTCCAAACTGTCTCAAGATGAAATGTAATAACTCAGAACAGGCACATTCTGCACCTGAATGCTGATATCAAGTGGGTATGCGGTGTTATGCAACAACTCCCCCTCTGCCTTCGAGTGGCAGTGACTCTCGCACAAAAAAAAACTTCTAATCCATGCCAACATACAGTTAGGGTTAATCTAAACTACAATTACAACTTCAAATCATTTTAGTTGGAGTTTCTGAAATAGACCAACATCGCAATGACTTATTGTGAAGTGGAAGTAAAACCTTACCTAACTGGTAGCTCTGTAACTGGTAGAGCTCCAATGATTTACTTGTGCAAACTTTTTTTTCATGCAAAAATGGTATGTGGCATGTTTGTTAGCTGGTTGCTAGTTTTTATGTGGGTGTGTTGAGAAAAATGGATGTTGCATCCAACGTTTGAAGGCTGCAGACGTTACCTTCCCCTTCTCAACTTTTATTTTACATATTGTTTGGAAATTGTTTCTAAGCATTACATGATGTGTCTGGTACAGAACGTCCCATAACTCAAGTCGGATGCTGCAGTCAAAATTAGGCAAGATCACATGTACAGGGATAAAATATGTCTAATAATGTAGAGATAATTTTTAAAGTGCGTCATACTTGGTTCATGGCGTTCAAGCGTATATTCTAGCGAGTGAGTGCGCTGACCCCAGTTCCTGTGGAGAAGTGTCCTTTATTCACATTAACATGAGGCGTATGCAGTGGGGCCAGCTCTGGCTGCAGCTCCAGCGTCCTTACTGACCAGCCGAGTGTGGCTGAATAATAGAAATGCATATTTTGTCAGGCTGTGTAAAGTCGGGGCATCATTTTGGTACAGAAATCATGATTAATTGATGCGCTCGGGCCTCTGAAGACATAAAGTATGCAGCTTTGAGATAGAAGTCTCGTCTTTCTGAGAAACACAGCTTCTTCCAGTGGAAAACTGACTCTGTCTGAGCCTTATAGCTAAAGAACATCAAGGCCCATCACACAGACTGGGCTTGTATGCGCAGATGAGACATGACCATCTCACTGCTTCTTACACAGAAAATGCTGGAATACTAACCCACATAGGGGAGGAGATGTGATTAAAGTAGACAGAAGGCTGAGAGGTAGCGATGTTGGTCAAATGATAAACTTGCGGCGGTTTGCAAGAAATGAAGCAACCCGACACAACTTATAATTGGTACAAAATACATAATGCCATATTTAATTCAAGATAACCTCCTAAACTCCTTTATGACGAGCATCATTAGCTCTTAGTAGTAACTTTCTGCAGTTATGTCCTGCTGCAGCTGCCAATGTGATTGATGGACAGACACTATGGAGTGAAAATAGTCTCAAAATACCTGTGTGTCTGTGTAATACTGGATTTGTAATCCGTGTAAGCATCTTTGTGTGTAACTGGATAGTTGTTCCTGTGAAGCATAATTTGTAAACCGTAAAAAGAACATTTGTGCATAACTCCTGGTACTTGTACATATGTGGTCAAATGCGTACACGAATATGAAGAAATCACGGATACAAAACAAAAGTGCACACACACAATTACAGTCTCTAGAAACATTAGATTTCTACACACAAATTTTTTAATTTCAACCTCACAAATCTGATAATTACGAACTCAAACCTTCTCCTACGCCTACAAAGTTTAAATAAATACGCACGAGTCGCCTGATACACACAGACAAAACTGTATTTACGCACAGATCCGGTGACGAGTGCACAAGGAGTTTTGAGACTATCTTCTACGGAGCTTAAACAGACTCATAATCCACAAATGCACAGAACGAGATTCCCACTTGTATTTTTGATGCAAACACAAATATATCTTGATTTACAGGCTGTTTCTGGCCTGTGAGTTGCGCTGCATTTGTGTGTGAATTTTGAGATTCCCCGATGTCTCAATCCACAAATGTCTTTTTTTAATAGATGGTCTATCTGATTGGATAATCAGCAACTAATCAGAGAGCTGCCTTGTTTCAGCCATATACAGAGCCCCACGTTGGGGTAACCTATTTTTCAGCCAATCACATTAGCCCATTCCAACAGCGTTGTAGCCATGTCGAAGCACAGACTGGCTTCTGGCAGTGACAGAAGAGCTGCAAGAGAAAATATCTATCTAACATATTTAGCTATTTATCCCCATGTTACGATTATTAATGTTAAAGCGATTGAATTGTGCAACAATCAACAAAAGCTAGCGATCCAAGTGAGTAAGCTGTGCTACCGAGCTACGCTAGCGCTTTTACAAAAAAAAAAAGTCCCACCTTTTTTTTAATGTATAAATAAAATTAAAAACACTTTGGAAAAAAATCCTGACCATGATTCATGCATGAGAGGGTTAAATGATCAACTTAGTGCTCATTCAGTCAAGCTGCTTGTGATTGTACCATTCTTCCTCTTCCAGACACACTGCTGCTCATCCACTGGCCTGAATGGTTCCAGGTTTTATTAGTCGCTCCACAGAGTGAAATTGTTAGCTCTGATTAAAGTGTTGCTGGGTTGTTTTGCTTTTGGGTCAAGTCATTTACCTCTTGCAGTTTATGGGATGGAGGCTTTCACCTGCAGGTTTTTTTGCAGTCAGCCAAGGATTTTTTGACCACATGGCTTCTCAGGAATCCGGTGGTAGCCACTGATTGCTTCCTGTCTCTGCCACCAGGTGGCGTAACCTTTGTTCCTTTAACTTTAGACTTGTGAGTTTCATCTGTGTCTGACAGAACATCTGGATCCTTTGTCTTCAACAAGCAATCTAAGACGATAGAAATATGTTTTCTGAACCTTTTGGTCAATTCGCTCTCATTTACTATATTTCTAAAACAATAAGACATTATATGAAACAGTCCAGATAGTAGAGCTAATAAACATATTTAACTTTAATTGCCTCCATGCGCTCCATTTGGAATTTGAGTGATTTTAGATGGTGGTAATTATTTAAAGCAATTTTTTTTTTTTTTAAGTGGCTCATGTTTAATTTGCTTATTGAAAAGACCTACCAAAAAAATCAGAAATTTGCCAATAACCCTAAAGTGGAGTGGAGAGTTGAATACTTTTAGGTGCAACAACTGTGAAGCCAGCCATCAAGTTTTAAGTCGTGCAAAAACCTCTGGGGAGTTTAAGGTTTCTGATTTCATTGGGGGAGTTTTTTTGGTAAATGGAAATGGGTGCTACAATATTGTGTAGCCACCAGAGCAGAGCTTGCTGTTAGTAATGACAGGTTTGCTTCTTGAAGGTAATTGACTCGGCTCAAACATGTTGAATTTTTTTTCAGCGTACTATTATTTAAAAGTGCAAAACCCAACGTTTGTGTCGCAGTCTAGACTTCTGATTGCAAATCTAGAACAACAAGTACATCTCAATAAATTGGAACAGACACGACGTGTTTCGTTAATTCAGTTCAAAAAGTGGAACTCATTATATAGCTGCATCACACACAGATTGAGTGCTTTTGTTTTCGGTTAATTTTATTTATTTGTATTCCTAATGAAAGCAAAATAAAAATCTGTTCTTAAAACATTTGATCAATCAAAACCGGGTAATTGCTAAAGAATATGGATATTTTGCTGCGCAATCTATCCAAGTATCTTTGTGAAAAGTTGAATGGAAGGAAAAAGTCTGTACAAAAACAACAAGAAACGCCACAGTTTATTTCGACCAGGCATCAAAATGAGTGGAAATAACAGTGGAATATCTCAGCCTGAGTAATGGATGTACATAACAAGTTTCACTTTTTGAACTGAGTTGCTAAAAAACATAACTCTGATGATGATTCATATTCACCGAAAATCATTGGTACATAAATCTGAATCTTAAATCTTACCATATGATTGGATTAGGTTAAACTAATCCAATTGAATTCATTCAAACTGAATTTGGAACTAAAACGGACGCTGCATTACATGTCGGTCTTCTTTTGCTGTAGTTGTGATTTAGCATGACATAAATAATTTGAGTTGAAAATACCTGAATAAAAGCTGCTAATTTCACGCACTTTGGACGTTTCTGAAACACGATGTCTTTATCCAACTCTCTTCTGGTAGTGACAGTGAGTGCCTCCTCTTCTGGTGAGGCCGTGGTCTTGATCTGTGATTCCACAGCTGATCCCACCCGTCACCAAGGACCCGCATGAGAATGGAGTCCCTGTTTAGCGCACCAGTCAGGGTTGCATCTTAAGCAGACAACCGTTCTGGCTTCAGGTGGTCTGGCTTCATGCTTCCTCCATGCAAATGATGGAGAGTGGGGGGAAAGCACAGCCTGTCACTCAAGGTTAGAGATGTTGGAGCGGCAGAGCTGGAGCTACAGCGCCCACTGCAGGCCATTTTCAGACAGTCTGAACTGCTGACTACTGGAGAATGCTGTAAGTTTTTACTTTATTTTAGCAGCAAAAGAGAACAACTGATCACTGTTTTTTCTGCTCAGAAAGAAGACAGGGAAGGAGGTACGCCATGTGCTGTGACACAATCAACCTGCATCACTTTGTGTTGTATAAAATCCTAACAAAATACAATGACGTTTGGGATTATAATGCAAAGATTTTCAAGACATTGAAACATTTGCAAGGCAAAGTTCAGCATGTTTTCATCAAAACACATTGCTCTCATTCTGTTGGTTTTTTTGTGGTTCAGAGAGTTTCCAGGGGTGCATTCACACCAGCCCAGTTTAGGCCACTTTAATCCAACTCCAGTCTGTTTGCCTAGAAAGTCTGGTTTGTTTGGGGAGGTGTGAATGCGCGACCAAACTGATGTGGAGCAAAAAACCTGAACTCTGGTCCGCCTAAATACCCAGGTTTTGGTTCGGTTAAAGTGAATTTTGGTGTGGTTCGAATGCACATGTGGATGCAAGCGGACCAGAGACCGCTCCAAAAGTAGGAAGCGGACTACAGCGCAGGGCATTCTGGGTAAATACAGCAAAAACAAATGTGAGAGTCTAGGGTTAGCAGGAGAAATGGCTGGTGGAGAAATCCTACAACCTCTTCTCCAGGGGTGTTTGTGTTGTTTCCTTCAGTGGTTCTTGGTGCAGCGCCACTACAGGCGAGGAGGTGAACAGGTTTTTCAAAGAATTTGGTTCGTTTGACACCAGAACCGCAGCAGCAGAAAATGTAACAAATGCTGCATCTTTGGTCCCCAATCAAACCGAGTCAACTGAACTATCAGGTGTGAAAACACCCTAAAAGCAGAATGAAAGGAAGATTATTATGCTGTTTCTAACTAGATTTAATCTAGTTGTATTGGATTCAGCTGCATTGGATTAGCTAATAGATTTATCTTTAAATTTCTTCAGCATGCAAATGGAAAGTCCAAAGCGGTCAGTGTTAAATCAGTTAGGTTTCTCTAACTGTGCCAGTTTCCAACTGAACCTGGCTTAAGGAGAGGATTTTAGCTTAGCTTCATCTACCTGTGTTAGCATGTTTCTGCGGTCAGCCTCCTTGTAGAGCGGCAGGTATTCGTGTAGGATCCTCAGAGAGTGCTGCTTAAAGATGGCTGCGATGTACACGGTGGCCTCCACAACAGACACTGGCTTGCCGAAGACGCCGTAAACAAACAGCACTCCTTCTTCAGAGGTCGTTCCTGCAGGGCAGAAAACAGTCCAAAGGAACAAACGTTGCAGCACTGTCGCTCCAAAAGAATATCACAGACGTTAGAGTTCCTTGCGATCGACGGATTTTTAACGAGGACCTGTGGGAGTCCAGTAGGAAGCAGGATGAAAAATAATAAGGCATTAGAATTTGCTGCTGCTGTTGCCTCACCGAGCAGCAACGCCTTCTCTTTTTGCCAGTCGCCCTTCTGGAAGGCGGTGATGGCCTGCTCTGTGATCAGCTCTCCGTCGATGTGCGGGCCCCACGTCTCGAAAACCTCCAGGAACCTGAACGGGTTCACGACCTTAGAGCCTGCGAACGGAAAGAACGCCATAGCGATTTGGAAGTGAGCTTTTCAAAACGGAGGAAGGAGCCTTACAAACGGCACATTAAGCTAACGGCACAAACGGCACATTAAACTGTAAAACATGCTTGTAAAAGTAAAGATGGCTGCCTTTATCACTCTGAGCTACGGAAGCCCAAAGAGCACGCTGGTGGAAAAGAAATCTTGATTTTCCAAAACAGAAAATGTTAATTGATAATATTGATTTATCGCCCAATCCTAGCAGGAAGCAATAATTATTATATACATACAGGAGAATTAAAATATCGTTTGGAGAAACGTGATTACCAAAATCAATCAAGTTCACTAGAAATCAATCAATATGTATTTGCTACTGACAAATTAAATAAACAATGACAAATCTGCTTGTCTGATTGGATGAGTGACCGACCAATCAGATGGCTTCTTATGAGTCAAGTGAGTTTTAAAGATTGTTTTCTTACAGCCTCTTTTAAGCTACATCAGTAATAAAACAAATAACTCAACTTACCACTTTGCTCATAACAATCTCATGACTTGTGCTTCATATTTTCCCGTTCTACTAAAATCTTCCACATATTATATTATTGAACTCCCACAATATTGACATTTTGACCCTCCAAAAATAATCAAATAACCAACTAATTAATAGTTATTTTAAAACTCTTTCCATTTCCAAATAAACAGAACAAGATAACTGATGTAACAAGAAACATGTTTTTACAAAGACCCCAGCAACACCTGCATGGTCCTGAATTTGCTTTGAATAAACAGTTAAAGTGGCTAATAAAACTGAGAGTTTTCTCTCTATTTTCTTTTTTTAGTATAAAGTAAAAGTGAAAACTGTCTCTCAGAGCAGAATCCCGGATTTAAAGACACTGATCAATAAACCTGCCAACCATAGATGGATGACATTCATTTTCTGCTGTGAGGCAGTAAAACCCACCAAACGGCTCCTGTAGGGGCTAAAAGTTCACTTTAACCCATTTTGTCTTCCTCTAACTCGAGATAAATAAAAGCTTTTCATCATCTTTCCCAGATAGACCCGCCGCGTCCTGCTGTCTGACTTATGTAAGTGTGTGGGCAGCTCTAAATTCGGGTGGTGGGTGGGTGGGGGTTTGTGGCGCCCTACTTGTTTTCATCTGTGCAGCCAGGACGGCCTGCGGAGTGAGAGACAGCAGGCAGACGAAGTCGCTCGCCGAGCAGTTGGTCTCTTTAGCGAAGTCTTTCCCCAGCCTCAGGGCGTCGTGTCTGGGAAAAAGACGGGGGGGAAAAAAACAAATTAGTCCGCAGCTCGAAGTTATCTGGAGGCGTGCCAAATACGCCGAGAGGGCTGGGTGCAGCGTGGAGTCCTTTGAGCGAGTGCGAAGGCATCAGGTTCTGTTTTTAGAGCGCGGCTGACCTCGAGATGTGGGTTTCCTACCTGGTCTTGAGTGGGATGGAAAAGGGCAGGCTCTGCAGGACGGCCTGTTTGAACAGAGGTTTGCTGCTGTGGATCATCAAGTGAAGACTCACCGACTGAGCGCCGGCACTCTCTCCAAATATCGTAACCTTCACCACAAAAAGAGGCGAGAGTGATAAAGGGATAAGAAAATCCGCAACAAATGTATTTCCTGTTTAGTTTTCAGCCAATTTCAGATTTTGAGAGGCTATTTGTTTTTTATTTAACGGAGAACTATTATGCAGAGTTCATGTTTTGCACGTTTTTGTTTTTCCATTCAGGTATCAACTGCTTCTGAAAAAAAAACAAAAAAACAATCCAGATGTTTTTATGATGTTTGGAAAACAAGCTGGTTCAAAAACCTCCCAACTTTTAAGTCACACCGTGACCTAGCAACCCCAGTGGAGTTCCAGCACGTTTGGTCAGCTGGGTTTGCTGGTGTACAATGGCTGCTTTAAAAGACATGTGTTTTGTTGATGACTTACCACCTAGAAACCACTTGCTGCATTCTTGTTGGCTGTGCTGGAGGCTCCACTTCTACTTTTCAAACATGTACGGTTGTAGAATTGTGCATCTGTTTATACTCTTTTTCACATGTGAGCGTAAACGTTGAGTTGAGGGAAGCATTGCCAGCAGCAGCTTATTTGCATTTAAAGTGACAGAGACCCTAAATCAACTAATTCTAAAAGAAGCTCAACATTGGCTGAACTGAGCGGACTAAAATCTCAATAAATGTTACAAACATGTTTTGTCTAGCCTAACCTGTATAGGGAGCCATAATAAGTCACCTTTAATATGAACAACAAAGAATAGTTCCCATTTATTTCTTTTAAAAAATGCTTATTTGTGACTTTTTATTTCAGAAAATTGCATCCCAGTGCACTGTTATGAATATTTTATGTTGGAAGGCTACCCAACGCAGCCATTTGTGGTGTGCTTGTGTGCATTTTTGCTTGCCTTGCTAGGGTCGCCCCCAAACGCCGCGATGTTCTGCTGCACCCAGAAGAGCGCCGCCTGCTGGTCCAGGATCCCGTAATTCCCCGTAGCGGAGGACAGAGGATCTTTACCCGACACCAGGAATCCAAATGCCCCTTCCACCAGAGACCAGTTCGCATCGTCAGCAAAAAAACCTTAGGCAAGATGCTCATTTCCTCTGAATTCCAAAGAACCAATCACATGCCCCCATTTCCAGCCTGCTGGATGGCCACTTCATCCAATTAAACACTCATTTCTCCTGCTTTCTGGTGCTCGTATATAGTGTTACACATTCCTGGTGCTAAAACACCACCAGTGTTTCTCACCTAGTCGGTACTCCACGTTCACAACAACCGTGCAAGTGAAGTTGCTGATGAAGCGTCCGTCATACACGGGCTTGGAGGCCGAGCCGGCTATGAAGTCACCCCCGTGGATCCACACCATGACCGGCAGGGGGCGCCACAGAGGGGAGGTGAAGTTGAGATCCAGAGGCACGAAGACGTTGAGGTAGAGGCAGTCCTCGCTGAGCTGTTAGGGACGCAGGTCATTTAGCTCTTGCTATGCTAGCAAATGACTGCACTTTAAAATATCACAAATTCACATGCATTCCTTCTGTCCACTCTTTCTTCCTACTTTTTCCCATCTCTTTCTTCTTGTAGTTTGTTTTTTGAGTTTAACGCTTATGCCTCTTGTAAAAATATGTGCTATAAATACATAGTAAATATTACATTTCACAGCAAACTTTGTGTATACCGTTAATTAATTTGTATTATTATGTTCTATATTTATGGACAACCCTGAGCATCTTCTTCATGACTGTCATAGAAAAACTGTGTGCCTTCAGTCAGAGGATTCTTCAAATGTGCTGTAATACAGACTGCTACAGGAGATCCTGCCTGCCCACAGCCACCAGAATCTACCACACCTTTTGGAGAACCTTGAATTATTATGGTATTCAACAACATTTACTTTCCTTTTAGGATCAATAAAGTATTTTTGAATCAAATCAAAACAAGTTGAGCAGGTTCTTAGATTTACACACCTGGGGGAAATAAAGAGATTTGAATACAAACGTGTGCCACACTTCACATTTTTTTAAGGAAAAAGTTTAGAAAATTTGTTTTACTGTACATTCTTAAAAAAATTTTTTGCGCAAACTGTTACCCCTGCTGCCCCCAAAAAATACATGTAAATTTGCAAACAAATTCGGAAAATGTGAAAAACGCATTTAGATACTAAAACCCCACAAAAATACCCCAGCAGCGAACAAAAGATGTTTGCGTTTCTCACCTTCTTAGGACACTCCGAGGAGGTGGATCCACTGCAGACCTGCATGCACGCCGGCCGAGGGAACGACGCATCGTAGACCCCAGACCACGGGCTCACAGGTCTCGGGGGTTTCCAGCGGTAGGCACCGACTGGAGGGTCTGCATAGCGCACCCCGTAGAATATGTGGGCCTTATCCACAGTAACGCCCTTGATCTGCCCGTTTTTGGTAAACGCCACCGGCCCATCAGCGCCGGCTCTGCCCTCAGTTTGCTGTGTGACTGCAGGCTCCGCTGGGCGCCTCAGCTCTTTAAGCTCAGAGTCCCTGACGAACGGCTCGGCCCTCACCAGCAGCCTGCCGTAAATATTTCTCAGAAGGCCGATGGGGTCGACGCCATCGTCATTTCCCCTCGGCTCTCCAGGGCAAGGCCTTAAAGTAACTGCAGTCAGCAGCAGCAGCAGCAGCAGACACTGCCGGCTCTCCATAATCGCACCACGGAGCTTCTTATAGCTCTGGACGGCTCGCTGCCTAGATCATGGTTTGACTTGAGTTATGAGATGAGGCAGAGGCGATCCTCGAGCTCTTCGCAGGCGGCGCGTGACTAGAATTTGCCTGGTTCTGTTTTAGACAAAAGGTGCCTTCTCTGACCACTGAATTAACTCTGGACAAATGGACTCCAAGACCACTAATAGAAGACCACTGGCCTTTTATTTGCCTAATCCAGGCTAATCACAGTCATACATCCAAGGTAAAGGGAATATTCTGGATTTATGTGGAGCAAAACAAGGTTTGGAAGTCTGTTAAAAGTCTTTTCTGTTTCAGTGAGATACATTTTATTTTATAGATATATTTTTTTTGGAGGGGGGGATTCCTTTAGTGTAGCTTTAAGTGAAATTGCAGTAAAGTACACAGTGCCACCTATTGGTCTCCTGTAGCACAACACAAAACTGGAAAATCTGGGAGGTCACCATGGGGTCATCTGTATGAAGAAAGGAAAACACAGTGTCATTTGCAAATAAAAAAAACATTCAAACTGTTTCAACTTATTCTCATTTTGTCATGTTACACCTTCACTCTTTATTGCGCTTTATACAAAGAGCCTATGGCAATCTATTAGGGCCATTGTAGATAGAAAAAAACTCCCAGGTTTTGAGATTAATCTCAGAAATTTTCTAGAAAAATACCTGTGTACATTTATGCGTTTCAAAAGTTTTCGACTTTTGGACATTTTCTGAGTTTCAAAGGTAAAAAAAAAAATTCAACTTTTAAACTCAAGACATTACAACTTTTTTCTAGAAAATGTATGAACTTAATTTGAAAATTTTAGATTTTCTAGCAAATTTTTGACTTCAAACTTTTTTTAATAGAAAATTGATGAAGATTTTTTTGGTTGAAGTTTTTTTTTGTATTGACTGGTAGATAATCAATACATTTATTGACATTTAAACAATAATAATGACCAATAATTCTACAAAACCGCAAAAACACCCCAAAGGAAACAAAAAACAAAGTAAAAAAAAAATCATTCTTAGGCTAAAATTAAAAGTTGTCGTATTTATAAACGACATTTACAGCGATACACAGAACCGTAACGTTATTATATTTCCTTTTCTTTATCAAACTTTTTTTTTTTGTGACGTCAGAAAACCTGAGCAGGTAGCTCTGCACACCTGCCTCTTATTAACAGCCTGTCTGTCGTTGCCTGCTTTTCAGTTTGGTAACTACTCGGAAAAGAAGGAAAATGTAAGGAAATTCATATTCAGAGCGAGTTTAAAAACCAAAACGTAGCCTAATTATTTTATTTAATATGTATTTTAATGTTTTCAGGAACTCGTTAGAATACTCCTTTATATTTTTTATATTAGTGCCTCATTCGTTTGGTAAGTATGGACCTACTCTTTTCTGTTTAGGTATGTGTACGATAACTTGGTAAATGTTTCCATTTATTTAAATACAGGAAGATGCTACGACATGCTATTCTCACTTTGTTGGCTGGACACGGAAGACGCTTTAAATGGGTAAAAAAAAAGAAAAAAGAAAAAAAGCTCCTCTCACCAGAAATGTACCTGTAGTAAAACCAGCTGCTGAAATACTCATGACGCAAAAAAAGTAACTGTCGGCCAGCGCGCTCGTGCTCCCATGCAGTATTTTGTCACGAGCTTTTCTCCCCAACTATATTCCCTAAATTAAAATATCACAAAATAACGAGGAGCGGAATTTCGGTAGCGAATAAAAGAAAAACACACAACATAACGTTGTAATAAAATAAAAAATGCTCTCACCGGTCTGGAAATTTTCTTTATGTAACTGCGTCGTTGTCGGGCTCGTGACAGTTCAGCTGTTGCCTTTAACTGCTGTTGAAATGTCCGCAGTGAAAACGTCACAAGGAGGTTTCCTTTCATTTTTTCCGTTTCCTAAATGTCACGAAACGGGGCTTGATTTAGAAGAAGTTGAGCCCTTCCAAATTTAGATTGAGGTAGACCTGGAACTTTTTACGCAACTAAACTAAACTACTGAACATTAAAAAAAAGAAGAAGAAAAAAAACAAGTTGTTGCATAGAATTTCTGCTAAGATATATTTAGTACATATTTTCTACTGTTACATGCCTATATTTATGCTCCTGGGAGTTTTTGTCATTCAACCTGGAACTTAATTTATTTGAAAATGAGACGGGGATCACTCAAAACTTAGGCTTTATCAATTTTGATGAACGGTCATTTATTTACATTTAGCATAAACTGTGTTTGCTTAAAGTGGTACTCTTTTCTAAAATCCATGGGAAACGTCTTGTTTAGCTTTACAGAATGAATGAAACCCTCCTTATAATTAATGGCCAATGTTTTGCACATTTCATCCACTCTGTCTACAGCTGTCAGTTAAACTATTTCTGAATAATCATATTGTGTAGCTACGATTTAAGATGCTAGATAGTTTTGCTAGTCTGAATCAAAGTTAAAGCTTCATCTAGCCAAAATTTCTGAAAAAATAATTTAACTATAAAATATTTTAAACGTTTGTATTTAGAATAGGAGATGTAAAGAAATCAGAATCATTTTAAGGGAAACAGTTATTGCTCTGAAGTATAAAGACTTGGTTTTTAAAGTATTTTTGTTCTTTCAGGCAAAATGGAAACTTGTGGCTCAACGGCACTTCATTGAACTTCATGAGAAAAGCAGGGCGAGTTACCTCTGTGACGGTGTCTCCAGTTGTAGAAAACAAGGTTGCTTTGCAGTATGGAGGCTTTACTCGGAGATGGACCCTAGCAATCAGCCCACGTAAGAACCAAAGTACCAAATAATTTTTTTTTATCGATTATTTGTACCCTGTAAGAACCTTCTCAATTTCACCCTAAGGTACAAAGATGATCAAAATCACAGGCAAACACAAACCCTTAGAGCAGCCAGCAAATGCGACCAAGGTATTGCTAACATATATTTAAGCTTACTTTTGTTCAAAGATGGATGTCATTGATAAAGTGTTATACACTGCTTTCACTGGGACAAAATTCTACTTGCATATTTGTTTTTCAGGGCTTCTTGGAGTTGCTCGAACCCACTGAGGTGTTTGCATGTGAAAGTGGCACAACGTTCCTCCACCAGGACGAGAACTTCTTCCTCGCTGTTGGTATGAAGAACGTTTCATTAACACTTTGAGGCTGATGACTTGAAAGTCAAGCTTATAAAATAGGTTCACAAATATTAATACCTCTTGAAGTTTTCCACATTTCGTCATGTTACAACTACAGTCCCTAAAGAACGCTTTTGGGGCGGAAACGTTCAGATGTGACCGCTGCATGCCAACCACTTGAATGAACATTTTCTCTCCTCTGAGGTCATACGTTACGCTTCCCCATCAAACTGGAGTCCAGGAGTCCCTTCATGTTACTGGTGTCCTGGTTGGTGAACAGTCCAGAAGATGTCTCCTCTCACACAGTGACCCTTTACCACACTGAAATGGGATCCTACAACCCCTTCTTTGAGGACAACACCACCCTGGACCACTACCGCTTCACCGCCTTGGACTCCTGCACTCGCTACATGGTCTGTGTGGAGCTTGCCGACACTTACTCTTTCACATGCCTCTCTACTATTTCAGGTATGAACATGTAGACCTTACGGTTGAAAAGGACAGTATTTTAATATGCAAGTTGAGGAATTTCAGTTTCATTAAATTTTCCCCGCCTCCACTAGACCCCGATGTTCCAAAGTATTTCGAAGTGACGTCGTGGAGCAGCAGCCGTATATCCTTGGCGTGGGACTGCCCTGCAAACCTGAAGTACTCTGTCTTCCTCCTCACGATCTTCTACCTTAACGGTACGGACCATGTCACAGAGGAGGCAGAGTTGTGGATGACCGACGACAGCTTCACGTTCACGCTGTCCGACCTGCAACCCTGTGTCAGGCTGAAGTTTGGCCTGCAGACTGTTTGCCAGTTGGGGTTGGAGTCCCGCTACAGCAGAATGGTCCTGAATAAAGGAAACTCTGGTAAGTCTGAACTTTAACCGGGCTATGTATATTGATATACTTTGACCTAAACCTTACCATTATAGCTTTGGCAGTGTGTTTAGGGTTGTTTTATACATCAACTCACAACTGTCACCAAGCTCTTACTTTCTAGGGAAATGCTGAGTTTTTCCATTTTAAAAACCAGCATTAAGTTCTCCATAAAAGTTATGATTTTGATGTCACAGAACCTGATCTGTGTTCCCGTCTTCTTGCCAGATTTCTCCAACATTTACTTCTTGCACCAGACTTCGTTTGCGCCCAACAATTACACTCTAAGCTGGGAGGTAAAGAACACCTCGTCCATCTCCATGTTCAGAGTTTACCATGAGAGGGCGCTGAAGGGCACCACACTCTTGACCATGCACACCGTGGTGGGGCTTCTGCCATGCCAGAAGTACCAAGCCGAGGTGGCGGCGGTGTGTGGTGACAACGTGCTCATGAGTGTCAGGACAATCACAGCTCAAACGGGTAACACAAATCTGAGCATCTGACATTCTGTTGTATTCCCACCCTCTGTATTCAGGTGGCGCAACTCACTTTTTGCGTTTTTGTTATTTATGTTTGTTGCAAATGGTAAATAATCTGTCTGTCCAGGACCTGGCGGTGTGTCCGAGCTCAGGTTTCGGGCCAGTGATTCCACAGTTGTGTGGACACCTAGCCTCCCTAATCAGCAGGCGGTGGCCTACATGTACGAGCTCTCCCTGGAGAACAGCTCCGTCATCGAGAGCAGCCGTGTGTTCAACAACAAGTTGCCTCTTCCAGGCCTGGAGGCAGGAAAAGCCTACATCCTGGACATATGGGAGGAGTGCAACGGCCTGTGGGAGTCTGAACCGTCCCGTTTGGGTTTTGAAGGAGTCAATTCAACTTTCGAGATTGATGTCAGGGCCATTGAATCCCCTCACAACAATGGTCAGTCGTAGGTGTCATCAGCCCTGTCAAGGTAGACTTTGTGTTTAGAAACAAAAGCTAACTTTCTACTTTGGGCCCTGTGTAGAGCTGCAGATTGATTTCAACAACATTGGTCTTAAGATGGTCGTTCCCTGGTCTCTGCCTGATGATCAACAGAATGACCCGTCAGAATCTAGAGCCAAGCTGGATCAGATTTTAAAGACTAAGGTGAGACAAATGTGTAACTTAGAATATATACAAAAAAGGTTTGTGTGTTTTAGTTAAATTTACTATAGTCAAATATGTTGTTGAGGTGATGCCTTGTCAGACATTTACATGTTTCACAACCAATAGACTTACAAATAACTTTTGGGTAAAGGTTTTGATAGTATTGATTGTAAATTATTCATACCTCTTGAACTTTATCGTGTTTCTGAACTGCACAAAATTAAGCGTCAGTGTATTTTACCAAGATTTTATTTGATAGACCAACACAAATTAGTACAACTTTATGAAGTGGAAACCAAATGAAATGTAGTTTTTAAATCTTTCTTTTACAAACTAAAATCTGAAAAGTGCAACATCTATCTGTATATGCTAAAATAAAAGCTTACAGGTTCTGAATACATTGGCAAGGAACTTTATAGTTTATAAATCATTGTATCCAAGACACATGATCAATTTAATTTAAGCAGCATTTTTCATACATGTGCAACAAACTGAAATGGTTCTGCCGTAATTGAAGGATTGTGTGTGTGTGTCCTTGAAGCTGGAGGAACTGTTGAAGGACTATGAGCGGCCAGCCCGAATTGAGCTGGATTTTCTGGGACCTGCAGATGAGCCAGCAAGGACAGCAGTTCTTTTTAGGTCCTTTGATGCCTCAAAAAACGTCGACTTACCAGTTGACGACCAGCTCAGACACATTGGCTCTCTCAACATGTCTGACATCAGTGTAGAGAACGGAGTCATTTACTGGGATGGTAAGTGATGTCGTAGTGCTTATCTTGGTCTCGCGTATAAGATGTTCTCAGTCAAACCAATTTTTGAGACTTGCTTTGTACTTTCAGGTTCAAACTTGTGTGCGTCCATGCAGCCTTTCTGTCCCCGTAATTCTGTGTGCATCAACACTCTGGGCTCATACAGGTGCGTCTGCCAGGACGGTTACTATGACGTCGGCTCTTTTCTACATCTGCCTGCAGCTTCACATCCAGTCTGCAAAGGTACAAAGCGGCACTCCTGATGTTTTTCTAAACACTTTCCTTTTCATTTGAAATGGGTCCAACTCTTCACTGATATTTAAAGGGACTCATGACAGTTATTGATATTGGATAGTTTAAAGTCCTGATAAAAAGATCACACAGGATTTTTGGTACTTTGCAGTTCTGGGTTAAACAGGTTTCAACAGAGGAGCAATTGTTGCTATTCATCAATCCAGGAAGGTTTAAAAAACTGTTCCCATGCAATGTTAAGTCCATGGTGTTGCAATAAAGATTATTCACCGGTGGAAAACCTTTGACTTGCCTGTCGGTCTGCACAATGCGCTGAACACTGCAAACTGCTGAATATATTAGACTGTGCAGTTCAGAGCTCTGACCAGTTTCTTGTTAAGCTGACATCAAAATCCCGCTAAAAAAATGCAGCATCTCTTGTCTCAAACAGATAGAGGACTTTTCAGCCAGTGTCTGGAGAGAGTTATGATGGGTGGAATAGCAAAAGCCTACCTGACCTCTCTGTTTGGGGGAAAGCTGGAGGTGAAACTGAACGACGGCCAGTGTCCAGTGAATGAGACGGAGGTTGTGTACTACTTCAACACCTCACGGCATCCACCAGGGTGTGGAATGGAGAAAAAGGTCAAACTAACTTGCATTTCGGAAGAAAATGCTGCTGTAGCCACTGCATTTGTTTTCAAATGTATTTTATTTTAATTGTTCAATGATGGAAAGTGTGTACATTAACCTGCAAATGCTGCTTTTTGGGGGATGTTTTTAAATGGTTTGCATAGAAGTGTGTGTGCGTGTGTGTATCCAGGGGAATAAAACCCACGTCGTGCTCCAAAATACTCTGAGCATCAGTTTGAGTAAAGAGCATACAATCAGCCGGCGAGATCTCAAGGTTGTCTGGAAGTGCATCTACCCTCGACACTATGTCCGAAATGCTCAAGTCGTTGCCAACATGGAATGGTGAGGACCACATCCTAGTGTTCTCCTAATTTTGTAAGATCGAATAAGTTGGAATAAATGAGTTTGGGTGTGCTGTTTGTTTGGTTTCAGGCTGTCCTCACTCTCCCTGGTGAAGTTTAACTCATCGGTACTGCTGGGTCTGACCATGTACTTGTTTAAGGACGAGTCTTACAGCCATGCTTACACGGATCCCGTAGAGCTGGGACATGAGGACACCTTGTACTTCCAGGTGGCTCTGCAGACCAACCGCTCGTTTGCCTCGGATGTGCTGCTGCAGGTGGAGTCCTGCTGGGCCACCGAGAGCACCGACCCACAAGACGCAGTCCAGGCTGTCTTTCTTGAAGATGGGTATGTTTTTCTTTTCTTTCTTCTTCTTCTGTTTTTTTATTTGGAAACTGACACAGAGCTCTGTTTGTACCCCAAAACATTCAGTGTTGGTTTTCCTCTTTGCTGCCTCCGATTAATTTTCTCTTTTCCCAGCCTGACACATGAGGTGTAAAGCCTTCCCTTGAAGGTTCACATGTGCTTTTCCATCTTCAGATGGTAAACAGTTCTCTGTAAGATGTTAAGTTTTGAATTACCTTTTATTAGCTAATCATACTTTAAATTTCTCCACAACTTTCGCCCTGGCCTGCTTGCTGTTTATCTAACTAACACTTTGACTCCTTCCCAGAACAGCTTGATTATACAGTGAGATTGCAATCTACACAGTTGGTTCCACCAGAATTTATTTAGGAGACAAAAGCATGCCCCACTTAAAAATGTGATCATTCATCATCCTCATGCATCTCTGTTGTGCACTAATTTGTCTTGGTCCCATTACATAAATTATTGAAAAAGAAATCCAACAAAATACTTTTAAATTTGAACAGTTTTACATTGCAAACACAAATTGGTATAAATACTTTTGCGAGGCACTATAAGTTTTATTTAAGGTTACCTCGTGTCTAGTGTGGGTTTT
This sequence comes from Xiphophorus hellerii, assembly GCF_003331165.1. Lineage (NCBI taxonomy): Eukaryota > Metazoa > Chordata > Actinopteri > Cyprinodontiformes > Poeciliidae > Xiphophorus > Xiphophorus hellerii. Next base: position 15,882,787 of record NC_045688.1, on the reverse strand, counting down.
TTTTTATATGTACTTACTGTAGATTTTAAGGAGACTGTTCGTTCCACTGCTTCCCTTCAGCTGTCCCACTGACAACACGTTCCAGTGGCTCTCTGCTAACGGCCTCGCACAGAGGAGCAGGTTTTCCATCCAGATGTTCCACATGCCCAAAGGCTTACCGCTCTACTTCCACTGCCTGACCAACGTATGTGGGCATAAGGAAGACTGCACTCGGGTAAGACTGTGCAGATAATTGCATCAGATCCACTGAGCATAGCGCTTTGGCCTGGTTCATATAAAATAAAATGCACTCTCCTTTTGAACTATGATCAACTGTAAGGCGCATTCAACTCCATGTTAATCTGTCCACATCCTGGGTTTTACTTATACTTGCATTAAAACCTTGGTGGTGATAAAATCAAACATTTGACCTCTGACTCTGAGCTTTGGAATGCAAACCCCAGTACCAAAACACAACTGGTGTAATATGTGGTCAGTTTGCAACATATTCTTTAGCATCATGACGAGGATAAGCTGTAAGAGCAGTATGTCCAAACATGTCCGCAGCTTTGAAAGCACAGTTATTTAAAATCTTGCCATACGTTCATACTGGGAATTGGCCCGTATCTATATGCAAGCCACAACTTCCTGGATATTTATTCAAGCCAAATATTTGAATATTTGATCCTGAAGATATCAAACTGACGACTTTTTGTTAAGGATAATCATATTAAAACCAAACTAGTTTTTATTTTAGTTGGTTTTAAAATCAGTTTATGACGAAATGATAATTCTAATGCTGTATAGCAAACGTCTGTTAATATCTTTTAAGTCTTCCGATCATTCAAGGAATCTTTTTCTTTTATTTCTGCGAAACTGGAGAAGATTTACAAACTTAAATTTTTTTATGTGTTGTGGCCTTGATTTAAAAGAAACCAGCTGACCCTTATTTAAATGCAGAACTGCAGCATCCAGCAGCGCCCAAAAAGGTCGGCGGGTCAGACGGACAGACGGGAGAAACAAGCTGCTGTTGTGTCTGCTGGACCGCTGACGGTCAGCATGAGGGTGAAGTCCAGCCATCCGTCCGACTGTGAGTCTACCGCCTCAGACTAGCATAATGAATTATGACACAATTCATTCACCTGATGTAATTTGTAGGGTTTTTTTGTTGCATTCAAATGGACACATTTTAATGCAAATGTGTCATACTTACAATAAATGTTCCTAATGTTCTGTGTTTTGGGTAAACTTGTTTCTCTCTCTTTCAGGGGCAGAGCACATGAGCATGGTTATCATTGCTGCATCAATAAGCTTTTTAGGAATCTCTGTGCTCTCACTGACTGCTATTAAGGCAGTAATGATGTACTATGAGAAGCTACGGCTTCAATAAACAGCTTGAAATCACCTCCCAGACCTTTTTGTGTTGGTGTGACCATGGAAACTGCTCCCCCGCAGATCAAAGCCTTTAACTGTTATCTGAAAGCTGTTTGAGGGGACAGGCGGGTTACAGAAACAAAACATAGTTAATAGAAAATGCCAAATTTTGATTGCTGCAGTCTACCCAAATATCCTGATGCTTTTCCATGCTGGTTAATTATTGAAGTTTAAAATATTGGATAAATACACAGGAGTGATTTTAAAGGTCTTTTATTTTTCAAATACTTGTCGCACTGTAAACTTTGGAGGTCAAGGAAAAACCTCCAAAGTTTACAAAGTGGAGTAAAGTGTAAGAATTCATAAAAGGTAAAAAAAAAAAATAAAAAATAAAAATCAGATCAATACATAAGAGACAAAAGTCAGCAAAATGTTTATTTGAAATTGAATTGCTTTTAAATGTCTTAATTTCTGCTCTGGGGTCTTTACTCTGAAACTGAAGTAAAAATCATAACCTCCTTGTGAAGATAATTCGCTTTACTCTAATTTTTGTTTTATGTTTTCATGTTGATACTGTATGTTCGCATAGTTGTTTAAAAAAAAGACATTTGCTACTATAGTGAGTGGTGCGGCAATGCTGATGAAGAAAATAGAAGCTAACAATCACTTTTCAATTATTAAACAAAAACGCAGTTAAAAAAAAACTAATTTTTAAAATTTTTTATATATATATATATATATATATATATATATATATATATATCAATACAACTAAGTCTTTTTAATTTTACATAACAATGCAGTTTGTTTTGTTTTTTATTTAAAAAAAAGGCAGTCAAGTTACCTAAAACTCCGTTTCATATTTAGAAATATGAATATAAACAGTCCTTCCTGTAAACGTCTACAGGAAGAAGCGAAGATTTGCGTCACTTCCTCCGTTTCTCAGCAATGGCGGCCTCCACCGCTAAAGACGGCACGAGTGGAGCCCAAACAGCTAAAAGCCCTAAAAAGACCAAAGTTCCAGGTAGGTTCTGGATCCTACAGAGTTCCGAACCGTCAGCTGCTGGTGCAGGGAGCAAAACAATAGTTTATGGCGGACATGTTTATTCCAAATTTGTTGACGTATTCATTACCTTTCGTGATGCACGCTGTAATCCACTCCAGTCGGTTTACAAAATGACTGCCCACTGTGTTAACTTGTTACATATTGGATCATAAAGTTAGCAACGCGACAATGAAATTGATTAAAAAATATACAGAAGTCTGTTACAGATCCTCTGACAAGATTTAAATATAACGGACTCCGTCTACACTCGTAACTTTATCAGGTGAACCTTTGACAAGGTGTTTAGATGCCTAAACGCGTTGAGTTGTTGTGATTGGCTGATGTGCCATTTGTATCAACAAGCCTTAAAAATCGTACAGTCCTTTAGCAGTGGCACACTCTCACTGAATGCGATTTCTTGTGTGCCTCGCAGTGGATGAATCTGAACTCCTGACTGTTCCTGATGGGTGGAAGGAGCCGGCGTTCACCAGAGAGGACAACCCCCGCGGGCTGCTGGAGGAGAGCAGCTTCGCCACGCTGTTCCCCAAATACAGGGAAGCTTACTTGAAAGAGTGCTGGCCGCTGGTGGAGAAGGCTCTGGGAGACTTGGTATGTGCACACAGTCATCCCACTGATTCTACACTCTGTTTACATTGTTCAGAGCTTTTATTGGATATTCAGTGAAAAATGTAAATTCCAAGATGATTAAAGAAAGATCTTGCACCAAATAATTATGTGCGAAGTTTTTATTTTTGCACTGTATTGCCAAAAACAACATGGTGACCACATACCTAATAGTGCTTCTGTCTTTTCCTACAAAGAGTCAATTAAAAAAAAATATAAACTCCAGATTGAAATTAAATGTTGTTCTGGCTGAGATCAGAGACTGGAAATGGGACAATCTTATTTTTAATAAATTATAAAAATAAGCTCAAGACTTACAGGTTTCATCAGATGCCTGTTCATTAGTCGTATCTGTATTGCTTCAGGGCCCAGGTTTTCAGCCCACTCCCAGCAGCAGTTCGAATGTTTCTAAATCTTGTTTCTTTCAGCACATCAAAGCCTCTCTAGACTTGATCGAGGGAAGTGTCACCGTCAGCACCACCAAGAAGACATTCGATCCGTACGCCATTGTGAAAGCCAGAGACCTCATTAAGCTGCTGGCGAGGAGCGTTCCTTTTGAGCAGGTAAAGGCCTCTGCTCTGTTTATCACGACCTACCTGGTTCACACAGTCCCTAACCTGTACCACCCTCAGAAAACTCTGATTATTGCCTTCCACCGTCATCCTGCTTGTTTCCAGGCTGTCCGCATATTACAAGATGATGTGGCCTGTGACATCATAAAAATCGGCACTATGGTGAGGAACAGAGAGCGGTTTGTAAAGCGGAGGCAGCGGCTGATTGGCCCCAAGGGCTCCACCTTAAAGGTAAAACCTTAAAGTAATTTAGCTTGTTGCATCAGAGCTCATTCAGCATAAGAAGTTCAACTTGTGTAAATATTGTCTCGACATACATATTCTACATCTTTAACACGCATATATTCATCAGTGGAAGTGAATTATTAGTAAAGTGCCACCAGGTGGCAGCAGAGTGTTTTAGCCACATAATTTCTCTTCCCCTCTGCAATTCAGCTTACCAGTTATAATTGTATTACTATGTAAAAGTTATTCTTTAACCTATTTTTTAAATATTAAATTATTAAATAATCTTTTTCATGATGCATTTTTGTTTTCTTTTGCTTTCTAGGCGTTAGAGTTGTTAACCAACTGCTATGTGATGGTGCAGGGCAACACTGTGTCAGCACTAGGGCCCTTTAATGGCCTAAAAGAGGTAAGCGTGCCACAGCGGCCTGCTGTAAGAGGGCTTAGCCGAGGGTGACTTGATCTGCAGTATGTTGTTTAAATCCAACAAAAATAAGAGTTTTATACATCAAACCTTTGATTCTGATACATTTCTGCTGTTAACGGAGGCTGAGATTGACAACTTAAAGGGGCAGTATTATGTATTTTCCGTCCAGATAGTATCACTTAGTATAAAGAACAATCAAGTAACTCTGAACTCCAGATGTTAAAAAAAGTTACAAATGTTACATATGACTTAAAAGAAATTGGGCCACTGTCTCTTTAAAACTCCTCTTTCTGAAACTCTACCTTCAGGAAGTCATCACAAGCTCAAAAAAGTCTATTTTACATAATACTGCCCCTATATAGGAAAATAAACAGGATTTCCAGCAGTATTAGATTTATTGCTAAAAGGCACACTCAAACAAACAGAAATTGATTCACTGCAAAGTTTATATTTTATGGTTCTAAGTAAGTAATGAAAGCACCGCAGAGTGAAGAATAATTATTTTATTCTACAGGTACGCAAAGTGGTAATGGACACCTTGAAGAACATCCACCCCATCTACAACATCAAGGTATGTTAGCTGCTCTCAGACTCAGCTTCCTATTTCAGGCCTAAAGATCAAAGACATTCATGTCCAATGAAGAGTTTCTCCATCCTTGTTCTTGATTTCCTGACGGAAACAAAATCCCTCTGGGTTTGAATGCCATGGCTGGCTCAACCTGGAGCTGAGGGCATAAAAAAAATTATGTTTTGGAAATATTAACAATTGTAGAAAATGCCATTATCATTGGTCATTAAATGTGCACACCATTAATTATCCATGCCGTAGCTTTTACTGTTCTGTTGTTCCATCAGTCAATTTGCTCTAATTTTCTCTTTCTTGCTGCCTGAACCGTCAGACGTTGATGATCAAACAGGAGCTTTCTAAAGACCCAGACCTGCGGACGCAGAACTGGGAACGCTTCCTGCCCAAGTTCCGCCACAAGAACCTCTCCAAGCGCAAGGAACCCAAGAAGAAGAGCGTGAAGAAGGAGTACACCCCGTTCCCTCCTCCACAGCCAGAGAGCAAGGTCAGGTGGCGTTGGCATGTGAAAAAAGGAATTTGTGCAACTACCTTGTACTACACTCCTAAGTGTGTTTGTCTCATTATCTAACTGACCTGATGTCTGTCTTCATAATTTATCTCACATTGAGATAAATCTGTAACTTTAATTGTTTGGATTCCATCACAGGTTGATCAGGAGCTTGCCTCGGGTGAATTCTTTTTGCGTGAAAGTGTGAAAAGGAGGAAGAAGATGGGGGAAATTAAGGTAAGCATTTTTTTTTTTCTGTTGCTTAAATGTAGCCACTTCTTTCATGTGAAAGAGACTTCCTTAAATCTTTGCTAAAAAAAAACCCCGTGAAACATATGAAGTAAAGTTGCATCACCCTGAAGAAATGTAACAATAGTGTTTGTTCTTTTTTCAGGTCAAACAAGCAGAGGCGCTGACCAAGAAGCAAGAAGAGCGGAACAAAGCTTTCATTCCTCCCAAAGAGAAACCGTTAATGACGAAGACGGCTAAAGGTAGCTGAGATCAGAGGACTTATCTCTGTAAGGTGACTGTAAAGTCCTGATTAACCACCTGAATGTTTGTGTTCAGCTCCTACAGAAGGAAAACTGGACATTGCAGCCATCAAGGAGAAAGTGAAGAAGGCCAAAACGAAAAAACTGGGAGCTCCACCTGTGATCCCTCCTCCGCCCACCAGCAGCACCACAGACAAAAAGAAGAGAAAAACTAAAGACAAAGGCTAACACCTCACCAAGTCCCATCGTATAAACATGTACTATATGACTGGTAATTGTTGGACAGTCAGGGCGTACCAAAAGAGGACTGGAAGGGTTTAAATTCTTCCCAGATTTCAGGATGCAAAGTGTTAGAGATGATGTACATAAATGTTTCTTCCTTTCTTGTCTTAATTTCTTTATTTTGACAGTTTTGGACAGATGTAATTTCTTGTTTTTGCTTAGACTGTGTCACTGAGGATGCCGAGTCACTCATAAATGTAAAATTAAAGTATTTTTTATGATATGAATACTGTTAAATTGTTATTTTTGTCATCCATGTGACACTACACTATTATTTTCACCAGAAGCTGACAGTTACCAAGGTCTAGGATAGTCGTCAAGAGTCGGTATCCTGCAACTTTGGATGTCTCTCTACTTCAGCACATCTGGCTCCAACATCAGCTCATTAGCTAATGTAGTGCTGGACTGTATGATGGTGCAGCAGTTTCACCATTTAACAAGTGTGTAGGACAAGGGACACATCTAAAAGTTGCAGGTTGTGCTTTTGCTGTTGGCAAAGCGCAACCCACGTATAGAGAACTTATTCCTTGAAGCAGACGTCACAAGTTTGAGTCCAGGCCTGATGACCTTTGCCACATGTCTTCCCCCACTTTCATTACCTACTCTCCTGTCTAACCACTCTCAAAGACTGCCTGAGCCAAAAACAAAACTTAAGAAAAAAAGTTTCAGGACTTTGGCCCTTGACCACTGGTCTAGGGCAAACTCTTAACCAGTGGGATGCCCTTTGGTATTCAAAATTATATTGTTTTGTTTTTTTGTTTTTTTACATGGATTGAATAAGGTGTTTGAAATATTCCTTTGAAATTGTGATTCTTATTGCCATACATATATCAGTATTCCAAGAAAATTCCTCACTCCATTGTACCTTTTGCAGCTTTTAATGTTAAGAAGAAAACTGATTGTCACATCTGAATGTAGAAACACTGTTAGTTAAAAGGGATTCAGGTTTAGTTCAATAAAGACTTGGATGTGCTTTTGTATGGTAGATTTTGTCCATACAAGCATCATCCACAGAAAAATCACAGATATAAGGTTATGGTAACATTTTGTGGTTGAGATAATAGAGATGTACATTTGGAGGTCATTGTGGGACGCCATCTATCTGGGTCTCCCTTTAGACCAAAAACTACTCATAGCACAAGAGATAGGGCCAGAAGTAATGGACTGCGTATGCAGCATTGCACATTAAGATGAAGGTGATGGGCCGCACGATCAGGATATCCAGAAAAGAGTTGCAAGGTGCAGCGCTGCTTCTAGGTGAAGCAGTGTCCCAGCGCGGAGCCCAGTTGTAGTCTAGGAGACCAAAGCATCTGTTTTTAGATTTACAGCAGAGTACAATTGGTCACTTTAACTTTCATAGGATTCTGGATTTTCTGCCTAGTCACATACTTTTTCTGGAATCTCGTTGTAGATTACCTGCAGCGAAACACAAAATGCTTTAGCAAAGTTTTCCTGGTTCAGAAATGTGGTTCTGGTAAATTTAGTCCAATATTTGCATTGCTATATCCATGACTTTTAAACATAGAAATGTCATACTTACGACACATTTTGTTGTTGCATTCGCCTTTGCATCCGGAGCATGGATCCCCAGTAGTTGCATAAGGCTGAATTCCATCGATATCTCCACTGCAAAAGGAAGCGTCTGGTTCAAAAACCTTTGGAGTCAAACCTTCCCTCTATTTACCATCTGTCTTTAGTGTATTTACAGGTTTTAAGACATTGCTTGGTTGTTTGTACTGATAGAGTAAATGTGGTTGCTGCTGATTCATCAAAAAGCTTCTGGTTTATACCACATGATATTGTAACGTGTTGTATCAAATGTAAAGTCTATAGTGAAAGAGATCAAGTTACCCTGGGGCGTAGTTGCATACAAAAATGGCACCCGGACGATCAAAGTTTTTGATATTGTGTGGACAGTGCACTACAGCGCAGCCAACCTTGTAGCTTTGTGCCCACACAACCTGAGAAAGGAAGGACACTACATATTTACATATATAGTATAAAACACATACCCTTATTGTTTTTTGTCTGACATTAAAAATGACAAAACTTTTCCTGTCTTAGGTTAGCTTGGAATGCAATAATCCACGCTATCCTAAGCTCTAGAAGGGTGCGGTTTTCCATTTTTTGCCTTTTTTTCAAAGTTAAATGTTTACCATCCGTCTGTCTCCCAATAGTTTGCAGGCATTTTGGCCCATTCCTCCTAATGGAACTGGCATGACTCAGGTTATGTGACTGGCTTACACACACCTGTCTCAAGTGTGTGGTTTGCACCTGGAGTGTGTGCGTATACACCTCAGATACATAGTGGCATCCCTGCCTGGCAGCAACATTCAAATGCCTTTGAACCCTCAAGTTCACTTGACGTGGTGTTTGCAGATTGCAAGTTTCAACCTTTGCCCTTCAGACTTAGCAAAGGTCAGGAGACTTACAAGTCATGACATCATAAATTGTTTCATAAAAAAGGCATATTAATCCTAATAAATGTAAACTTTATGTGTGTACAATTCTCACTGTTCTGTTTAGCAAATAGAAATTATTTCTATAATCCCAAATGATCTTAAACAGCAAAAGTTCAGTGTTAATGTCCGACACTAAGTAAATAAGGGTATGTGATTTTCATACAGAGCACAGTTTCATCTGTAGAAGAGAGATCTCTGTGCACATACCTGTCTGTAGTGGTCACAAACAGCTGTGCATCTGTCTTCCTTGTAGCTGTATAGCTTGGCTTCATCCACCCACTTTTGAATGGCATTCTTTACGCTGAACTTATCCAGCGGGCCCGTCCAGATGTTCTCTCCCACAGAGGTAAAAGTGGGGTGCATGTTGCCGACCTCCCTGAGGTGGACGTTGTGTCGATCATTGCAATGTTTTGCCCACGCTCTGGCAGAAATAGCCAACGCCTCATCCCATGACTTTATGACATCAAACAAAATGAAACAACACATTTTTTTTTTACTTCGGTTACTTTTAAGCGTCACACAGGAAGTTATAAAAATGATGGTGAACAGAACTGATTCTAGGTGATGCTTAGAAACCAAACTGGTGGTTTCATTGATTTAGGCAATGTCAATTCACTTACAGCTGACTCTGTGTTGATAAGAATACTTTTCATCCACTTGTGTGGTCTTCACAAACTACAGTGTTTTTCCACTTTTTTCCATTTGATTACAACCAAATTTCAGTTTAATCAACGACATCCTGTAAAGTCACCAGTCTGTTCTCCTTTCTTGGCAGTGAAACACAGTGTGATGTGCAGGACCCACCATGTACAGCATGTCGTTTGCAGGTGGGCTGACAGCTGAGCGGGCTTTGTTGTGCTCCTCCACACACTCGGCGATGAAGTTCTCATCAGTGATTGCCGGCAGCATCACGGCGGAAACCCCCAAATCCAGAACAAGAACGACCCACAGCAACATCTTCAGTTCTCCGCAAAGCGCCGTCTGTAAACTGCAAGGAGTTTCACGAACACAGGAAATGATTCGCTCTTCAAAAACAGAATGTAGAATAGTTTATTTGAAATCTTACTGGGCAATTTCTACATGTTTCTAGAACGTCAAACTCATCTAACAGCTTTTTAAAAAGTAGCTATGTGATAAAATGTTAAAGGGATTGCCAAAAGACCAAATTTTCCACTTGGGAATTTGCAAAAATGGAAACAGAAATAGAGGTTCCTCTTTTTCTATATCCTCTTAATAGCTGAAATATCTGAAACAATAAAGTGAAACAAAGTGTGAAAAGTGGGGGCAGTCAGTCAATCATCTATCACTACAATCTATAGTGCAATCTTTGCTCCCATTATCTGAACATTTGAGTGCCTTGCATAAACCCATTCCCAACCTACCTGGTAAAAACCAATATCACTGCCTTAACTCCCTAATTATCTCTGTTAGAAACCAGTCTTTCCAATTTGGTCATGTCCCCTCCAAATTAAAGAAAGCCATTATCAGAGCATTCCTCAAAAACCCACTCTTGACCTAGAAGTCCTTTTCAACTACAGGGCAGGCCCATCTCCAAATTTGCTTTTTGTATCTAAAGTTCTAGAGAAAGCAGTTGAAATCCACCAACAATATCATCTAAAAACTCAATAACCTGCATGAAAAATCTCAGTGTGGTTTCTCCCTCCACCCTCATTCTCCTGGACTTACCTGCTGTGTTTGACACAGTGGACCATGGCATCTTACTCAACAGGCTTCACTTCAGCACTGACACTGCCCTCTGTTGGTTCCAATCTTACCGCACAACCAAACAGAATTCATCTCCATGGGTCACTCGACATCAAATCGACAGTCACATGTGGTGGTCCTCAGGAATCAGACCTTATTCCTATCCTATTTATCCTTTTTAACCTCTTTTATTCATTTATGTATTTTTGTCCACTCTAACTGCTTGTTTAATTTCTCAATCTTTGTAGCCCTTCGATGTCTCAACAAAGGACATTATGAATAAAATCTGATGCGTTATTATTTTATTACCTGAATGGTTTTGTGCATGTGTGCAGTGCAACAGGTTAAGCACTTGTCATTGAAGTTTGATTAAGGTCATTTTTTTCTATCTAAATTTAATTTAACAAGGGAAATATATTTCATTACTTTAATAAAATTATGAAATTTACGTATGCTAATATTGCTATGCCTTAATGTCATGACCCATGGGGTGTTTGTTGTTCATTACTGTTGTTTGGGTCTTACCATGTACGTTCTCTTTGTATATTTTGATATATTCCCGTATGTTAGTGGTGGGCCTTTTACTTTGTTGATACTTTTGTTTTCTGTGTTTATTAATCATTTCCCCCACTTTTTCTGCCCTGCATTCTCTACCAGCTGATTCGTATTTGTCTGTTTAAGCTAACCTAGTTTCTACGTCAGTAATGAGGGGCGCGTGCAGCTGTACGGCAGTACGCACTGTGCGTACCTTGAGATTTTCCTCAGAGTAAAAAAAAAAAAGACAAAAAAAAAACGGTAGGTATTGTACTTTTTATTTTCACCACATGTGTGAGCGTCTTAAACCTTAATGTTATTGTTCTGTTTTGTTTACTTGGCGGCTTGGTGCTCGCTCTTTCTGTGAGCTAAACGTGACAATGCCGTGAAGCTAGCTAAAATGGAATAACCGGACTTTTAACCTTGACGTACTTCTGAGAGGAGTCGCACTGACCCCAACAGAGTTTTTTTTTTATATCCTGCATGTGTACGCTTTGATGAGCTTTTTTTTTTTTTTTTATATTATTATTTTTATTTTTTTTGGTAGTTTCTGGAACTGAGCCGCTGACGGGACACCATCGATTCTCCATTGACAGACCGTGACATCGTCTGTCGCTTCGCTCGTCCTCAGGGTCACGCCACACTGGGAGAGTTAAACCGTTAAATCCAGACGAAACGTTTGTCACAGAGTATAAATGCAGTCGCTTCACATCCTCCCCGGGAAATCTCAAGTAAACCACATGAGCCTGGGAATCAGCGTCCTCCTCGTCACACAGGTAGGCGTTGCTTTCCTGTCGTTATAATTTGTTAATAAAAAGACAAAAAGTTATGCGGGCATATATGTGTGTGTGTGGATCAGATCGGTGGTTTCTGCGCCATGCGCATCGCGTTCATGTGTAGGTTAGGTTGGTGTTGGGAATGTGGCTGTTGTTCGTGTGGATCAGGTGCAGTGAGAGTTTTGAGCGCGCACTCCGACAATGGCTGTCCTGCACGCGCCCCTGTCAGTTATCAGCGTCAACCGCCGCAGTGTTTGAGCGGTTGCTTTTGTCCGTTGCTGGTTTCTTCCGTCGCGCTCACCCTGTTCTGCTCTCGGCTCAACTGGAAGTTTATCTTATTTTATTTTCATCCTATTTTCAACTCCCCCACCGTCTCATTTCCGTTTGAACCCATGAGAGTTAAACCTGATGAATAATTAGGTTTAACGGCAATAAACCAGCTTAGCTTAAAAAAAATAAATAACTGTACCGGCTAATATCGTTTAATCTAAAATAACTCATAGTTTTGGAATATAACAACAAAAGCACAGTTTAAATCACACAATATTTCAAACATACACTTATTTACGTCAATAAACATACCTTGAGCCGCTATAAAGGGGGCAGCTAATAAAATACCTTTTTATAAGCTCCGTTACAACTTCTGTATGTCGTTTGCCGTTGAGCTGAATTTACGCTAACCGTTGAACAGGAAAATGTCATTTCAAAACAAAAGCATCCCTACTCAAACAGGAAGTTAAACATATTGTAATCTAAAGGCGAGATAGGTCGATACCTTCCTTGTTTTTTACATTGTTGTCAACGTTATATGAAAATTTATAAATATTAAGTTGTGTAACAAAAAAAAAAGGAATGAATTCTTTGTCGGATTCGCACAGGCTACAATAATGGATTCCACTGTTCATTCTTAAGTTTAAAGTTATTAATTTGAGAAAATGACAGGGAAATCCTTGAATGGTATGATTAGGACGTCCTTTAGTTAAAAGTTTGTCACATTTATATTTTAGGCTAATTACGCATTCACTCTGTTATTTGCCTTTGTAGCAATTTTCTTTGTGTGATGTTCCTCATTGTTTTTCATAATCCTCCATCAAACGATGATGCTCATTTGGTGTGAGGCCTGATGCACACAATTTTTCTGTTGCTTCGGTGAATTTGTGGTTGATGTCATGGTCTCTTGAAGAAATCTATGGATGCACATTTACCTGAGTTACTTGAATGTGGAGGAGTTTGTGTATGTGTGGTGCCACAATTTGCACATAGATAGTACAACTTTAAAAATTCTGAGTGTGGTATAAAAATATCTGCTTGTTACTAGTAATTTTGACAGAAGTCAACCCAGAAATCCAGACCTATGAATGAATCAGCAGTTTTCCCCCTGAAAACTTGCTAAGCCCGGTGGTCAGGGCACCGCTGGGGTCCACCGGATGTCCACCGTGTTTTTGTATTAAAAGATGTTAAGTAGACAGGGAAATGTAAAAATGTTACTGGGTAATTATGTTACGGGAAGACATCTCCAGTGAAGTGCTATTTAAGCGCATAATTGGTCTTAAAAACAACAAATAAAAAAATACGATTAAAATGAATATTAATTATTTGCACTTTTGTTTAATCCTAATAAAGTCAGCGGCTCCATAGCTCCCCAGCGCTTCAAGGCCCCATAAATGGCAACATTTTAACACAGACTACAGATGTAAAAATGTAACATTTGTTTATTGAGAATGATCAATGCTGCTAAGTTTGATTTAATAGTTTCAGTATACATAAATTAAAATATTTCAAATTGCTTAACATTTAAATGTAAGATTTTAAGCATCTGGCAAGTTTACTTTGTAAAAGTTCAAAGAGCAATATTCACAGTTTGTTTTGTTACCACAGCTACAATCTAATGCTGAGAGTTTGATCTTTGAGTTTGAGCTCTGTTTGTTCACAAATATAAACCGGTAAACTGCAATTATAACTAATTGATTTTAGGTTAGCCAATTAAACTACTCCCCCTCTCCCAAATTAAATCTAACACAGTAGCTGTTTGAGATGCTGATGTTTTTAACAGGAAGAGGGCCCCTAAGTCAAATTCTGCTCAAGGCTTCATACAGTCTTGGACCGGCCCTGCATGATGACTTAAATCCGCTTCACTATACACAGAGATGCGCGACAAATGGGAGATTTGATTTAATGCTGCTAATGTGACTTCAGTACCTCTTCTATTTCCTGTCTGTTGAGTTTTTAATAGGTGCCACAGAAACTGTTTTGGTTGCTCGAGTTTATGGCAAGTTTTTCAGATCTCTGCGTTGCTGCACTCATTAACTTTGGCTGACTAATTGGACAAAGCATTTGATATTGTCTAATGTTTGTGTAACCTGGAAAAGAATCATAGAAATAATAATAAAATATAAAACCAAAATGATGCGTGACTACGAGGCGAGCTTGAAAGCTCCTCACCTGACTGAACCTGCATGATGAGGTTAGCGCTGGTTCGTTAACCACTAACGCACCGACCAGCCGCGACCACGTACATAAACTTTATCAGCCCAGACAGAGCCACATGCTGGGCAGCGAGTTGAGATGTAAACGCCACACATAATTCTTTGTTCACAAAGATAAATCATTCTCACCACTCACTCAACGTGCACCTCTGAAAGCACGACTACAAGTTATTCCTGCGGTTCACATAAAGCTGCACAACCAGAGCTAACGTGGCGGGGTTTAGACTCTTATCTTGATGTGGAGTTCGCCAAAGAAACATAATTCCTCACAGGGAGTAAATATCAACCTGGTCAGCCTGTGTCCAGTTTGAGTGAACCTGGATGCGCTTAGGTAAACTTCAGAGATCGCGCAGACTCAACAAGCAGAGGCAACGTGAAGGGGCGCCAATTCCGCTTTCCTGGCTTCAAATGCATTAATTATATAAACTTATCTTTTAGGAATAAATCTGCTCCGCCAGTGAAATGCTCAGAGCAACAGAGACGCTTGCAATCTGGCTTTTTTTATAAAGAAAAAAAAAATCTGCTTTTTTTTTTCTTTTCTTCTAAAAACAAAAACACGCTACGCATAGCCTGGCGTGGGGGCTAGTAAAGCATGGTGGGCCACCAGGCTTATGATACACTGGGGGAAACCCTTCAGCACTTTACATTTTTTTTCTTTTCTTTCTAAGATCCTTTTGCTTTTCTCTTTCTGCTGAGAATAAAACACTCCTCGTCTGGCTGAATGACATCCGTTCTCAAAAAATGGCACTTGTTCTTTCAATCTCTACTTTTATTTATATATATATATATGTATGTGTGTGGGGGTGTGTGTAAATCAGATAATATTCTGGCAAAAAGCCTCTAAAACAAGAGTTGTTGCATCTTTAAATACATCATTAACTTCCAGATAACCTGGTAACTTACATGACTTGCATGACCTGTAATTAGTTTCTCTTATCTCTGTAAGATGTCTTCATTTCCTGTCTGTTTCGACAGTTTTGGACAGATGTAATTTCTTGTTTTTGCTTATACTGTGTCACTGAGGATGTCGGGTCACTCAAAAATATAAAATTAAAGTTTCTTTTATGATATGAATACTGATAAATTGTTCTTTTGTCATCCATGTTACATTACACTATTATTTTCACCAGAAGCTGACAGTTACCAAGGTCTAGGATAGTCGTCGAGAGTCGGTGTCCTGCAACTTTTGGATGCGTCTCTACTTCAGCACATCTGGCTCCAACATCAGCTCATTAGCTAATGTTGGAGCTAATGAGTTCCAACATTATCTAGTGAAACAGTTTCAACTGATAGTGAAGCATGTTTACCATTTAACTCAAGTGTGCAGGACAAGGGACACATCTAAAAGTTGCAGGTTGTGCTTCTGCTGTTGGCAAAGTGCAACCCACGTATAGAGAACTTAGTCCTTGTAGCAGACGTCACAGGTTTGAGTCCCGGCCTGATGACCTTTGCCACATGTCTTCCCCCACTTTCATTATCTACTCTCCTGTTTAACCACTCTCAAAGACTGCCTGAGCCAAAAACAAAACTTAAGGAAAAAAGTTGCAGGACTTTGGCCCTTGACCACTGGTCTAGGGCAAACTCTTAACCAGTGGGATACCCTTTGGTATTCAGAATTACATTGTTTTTTTTGTTTTGCCCATTTGTCCTGGTCTCTCTTCAGACCAAAAACTCTACTCGTAGAAGAAGAGATTGGGGTAGAAGTAATGGACTGCGTATGCAGCAATGCATGTCAAGATGAGGGCGATGGGCCGCACGATCAGGATATCCAGAAAAGTGTTGCTTGTAGGTGCAGCAGTGCTTGTAGGTGCAGCAGTGCTTGTAGGTGAAGCAGTGTCCCAGTCTGGAGCCCAGTTGTAACCTAGGAGACCAAAGCATCCATTTTTAGATTTACAGCAGAGTACAACTGGTCACTTTAACTTTCATAGGATTCTGGATTTTCTGCCTAGTCACATACTTTTTCTGGAATCTCGTTGTAGATTACCTGCAGCGAAACACAAAATGCTTTAGCAAAGTTTTCCTGGTTCGGAAATGTGGTTCTGGTAAATTTAGTCCAATATTTGCATTGCTATATCCGTGACTTTTAAACATAGAAATGTCATACTTACTACACATTTTGTTGTTGCATTCGCCTTTGCATCCAGAGCATGGATCCCCAGTAGTTGCATAAGGATGCTGTCCGATGAAATTTCCACTGCAAAAGGAAGCGTCAGTTGGTTCAAAACCTTTTGAGTCAAACCTTCCCTGTATTTACCATCTGTCTTTAGTGTATTTACAGGTTTTAAGATATTGCTTGGTTGTTTGTACTGATAGAGTAAATGTGGTTGCTGCTGATTCATCTGATGGTAAACCATTTCCTGCTTCAGCAAACCACTTCTGGTTTATACCACATGTTGTAATGTATCAAATGTAAAGTCTATAGGGAAAGAGATCAAGTTACCCTGGGGCGTAGTTGCATACAAAAATGGCACCCGGACGATCAAAGTTTTTGACACCGTGTGGACAGTGCACTACAGCGCAGCCAACCTTGTAGCTTTGTGCCCACACAACCTGAGAAAGGAAGAAGGACACTACATATTTACATATATAGTATAAAACACATAACCTCAAGGCATATTAATCCTAATAAATGTAAACTTTATGTGTGTACAATTCTCACTGTTCTGTTTAACAAATAGAAATTATTTCTATAATCCCAACTGATCTTAAACAGCAAAAGTTCAGTGTTAATGTCCGACACTAAGTAAATAAGGGTATGTGATTTTCATACAGAGCACAGTTTCATCTGTAGAAGAGAGATCTCTGTGCACATACCTGTGTGTAGTGGCCACAGACATCTGTGCATCTGTTTTCCTTGTAGCTGTAATGCTTGACTTCATCCACCCACTTTTGAATGGCTTTCTTTACGCTGAACGTATTCGGCGGGTAGCCCGTCCAGATGTTCTCTCCCACAGAGGTAAACGTGGGGTGCATGCGGCCGACCTCCCTGAGGTGGACGTTGTGCATAAAATGACAATGTTTTGCCCACGCTCTGGCAGTAATGGCCAACGCCTCATCCCACGACTTTATGACATCATGCACACATGCAAACAAAGTGCAACAACACGTTATTTTTACTTCGGTTACTTTTAAGCGTCACACAGGAAGTTATAAAAATGATGGTGAACAGAACTGATTCTAGGTGATGCTTAGAAACCAAACTGGTGGTTTCATTGATTTAGGCCAGTGGTTCTTTTTTTTTTTTTTTTTTTTTTCTTTTTTTTTGTAATTCAAATTTTTTATTGATTTTCTGAAAATTATCTCACATAAAACACAAATACAAAACAAAACAAAAAAGGCTGGTGCACCACCCCCCGCCCCCCAATACCCAGGGTACAGTCATATATTATATGTATATTACAGCGTCAATTCAAAAACATTCAGTAGTTGAGAGAAAGGTAATTGTCTGGGAAAATCATACTTCATCCAGATACATTACTCGAAGCCATAGTTCTTTTCAATGAGTCCCAAAAGCTATCCCATTCCATGTCCCTGTTCCCATCCATGTTGTTGAGCATGACTTCATAAGAAGCTGTATCCGTCATTGATTTAATCCACTCATTTAGCTCGGGACACTTTGTGGTCTTCCAATGTCTTAAGATGATCCTGCAGGCTGTCACCAGACCGACCATCACAACTGCAAAAGCTCCTTTTGGGGTGTTTGGCATTTGAGATCGGTCTCCCAGTAAACACAGTTCTGGAGTCTGAGAGATCTCTGAGCCAAGCCATGCACTCAGAGCCTCCAAGATTTTAATCCAAAATGGTGAAACCAGAGAGCATTCCCAGAAACAATGCAAATATGTGCCCACTTCTTTCTTACATTTCCAACACCTTAGGCCAGTGGTTCTTAACCTTTTAACCTTTTAATGAGGTACCGAACCCATCAGTTTCATATGCGCATTCACCGATCCCTTCTTTAGTGATAAATAAAATAATTTTTTTTTCCAAATTTAAAACATACTGTATGTATGTTTTTTTTGCTGGTGCACAAAATGAGCAATGCATGAACGTCAAAGAACAAAACCATGAACTCATAGTAAGTTACAGTATTACTTTATTCTGGCCCCCCCAAAAATATTTTGGCCCCATAAAAGAATTTCAGCCCCCAAAAATATGTTTTTACTATATTACTAATTAAAAATAAATTTGGATTTTTTCACAGAATAAAAAAAACATTTCTTAATTTTTTAAAATTTAATTTGTTTTTTGTCATTTTGAATCCACAAAATACTTTTTTGGGGCCAGAATAAAGTATTGCACAAATGACATACCTGCAAATCAGTGTGACTTCTGCTGTTTGTTTTTGGGAGACCAGTTCAGAGAGGCGTGGCTTCACCTTGGCAAGTGCATCTTCAGAGCAAAGTCTGTTCATTTTCTTCTTTTTTTGCTCGACATATTTAGTATGGATTAAAATATTAAGAAAGAAACCACGCGACATACAACTACGACAGCTGCTGATACTGCGCGCACTAAATTCCCCGCAGCACTGATTGGCTGAGCAATGTAACATGATCCTCTGCAGCAAGTGATGGCCAAGCGGGGCGTGTCATCACGACTTTACACAAGTGTGTCTTTACCTCCGCGGCAGAGGCTCCGCCGAACCCCTGAGACCGACTCATCGAACCCAGGTTAAGAACCACTGATTTAGGCAATGTGAATTCACTTACAGCTGACTCTGTGTTGATAAGAATACTTTTCACCCACTTGTTGGATCTTAACAAACTACAATGTTTTCTCACTTTTTTCCATTTGATTACAACCAAATTTCAGTTTAATCAACGACATCCTGTAAAGCCACCAGTCTGTGTGTCACTGCCAAGAAAGGAGAACAGTGTGATGTGCAGGACCCACCATGTACAGCATGTCGTTTGCAGGTGGGCTGACAGCTGAGCGGGCTTTGTTGTGCTCCTCCACACACTCGGCGATGAAGTTCTCATCCGTGATTTCTGGCAGCGTCACGGCAGAAACCCCCAAATCCAGAACAAGAACGACCCACAGCAACATCTTCAGTTCTCTGCAAAGCGCCGTCTGTAAACTGGAAGGAGGAAGGAGAACACAGGAAATGATTTGCTCTTCAGAAACAGGATGTAGTGTGGTTTATTTGAAATCTTGCTGGGCAATTTCTACATGTTTCTAGAACGTCAAACTCATCTAACAGCTTTTTAAAAAGTAGCTATGTGATAAAATGTTAAAGGGATTGCCAAAAGACCAAACTTTCCACTTGGGAGTTTGCAAAAATGGAAACAGAAATAGAGGTTCCTCTTTTTCTATATCCTCTTAATAGCTGAAATATCTGAAACAGTAAAGTGAAACAAAGTGTGAGAAGTGCAGCACCGTTTTCAAATATACTACATTATATTGAAGTTGCCATCTGTGTTGTGCATCACACTCTTCCATTAATAAGCATAAAGAAAGCTAAGTTGTTGTGTGTCGTACTGTGCGCGACAGTTGGGCCTTGCGTGGATCAGATCTGCGGTTCCTGTGCCATGCCCATCGCGTTCATGTGGTATATCAGTGTGGGTTAGGTTTGTGCGGTTGGAGATGTGGCTGTGTTGATGTCAGGGCCGTCCCAAAGCAGAAGCAAACTAAGCAGCCACTCAGGGCAACTAAGGGGCCCCCTCAGTGGAGCTGATTCTTTTTTCTTTTTTTTAAAGTAGTGATTTCTATGTCATAATATCAAAAACACACAATTTCACTATGAAGTGATTTGTTTTTACAATAACATATATTTTAGAATGTATGTAGAAATAATTATTTAATTCAGTGGTCCCCAACCCGGTCCGCAGACCAATTGGTACCGGGCCGCGCAAGAAATAATTAAATATTTCTGTTTTATGTATTATTTGATTCTGGAGGATCGTTTATTTTGAAAGTCCTTTAATCGGATTCTCTCGGTCTTGCCCGCCAACATTGAGCCACAAACAGCAAAATGAGTCAGAAACAGATCAGATGTCTATGGAAAGTTTCTGTGAAGGGAAAAGGCCCAGAGAAGAGACAGGAGAATGGATTTATCCCGGCAGGTGATTCCCACATTCCAAGCTCTGCATGATATGGTGACCGGATGTTAATGAGACAATGAGAACAAGCACCCAGTGCATATGCAACACTTCTGGTGTCATTGTCTCTCATCTCTCCCAGATGGACCGCCTGGTTACAGAGAAACAAGCTCAGAGCTCCCATTAGTCGTTATCGTGAGTTAAAATTTTCACGAAAGTAAAATGTTCGTTTTTGTGGCGCGTATGTATCTTATTTTGAAGGGATATATAAACGTTACCATAGCGACCAGAGTCAGCGCGTTAGGGCGGTGGTCGCGACGAGATGAGTAGAGCTTATGAGTTTTAATTCTGGTTCACAGGACACGATTTAAAGATTGTCGGCCGATTTTCCAAACCTCTGTGACGACAGAGCCGATAAAAGTCCAACAGGTTCGGTCGGTTCGTGTGTGTCCAGCCACACGGCAGGAGCAACACACCACAGAACCGACTCCACTCACGAACATCCCAGAAGAAAACCCAGTAAAACCCCAACATACCATACATGAATTTAGAATAATCAAACACGGAATGACGATGTAGAAGCAGCAGTGATAGTTTGTGGCTCATTTTAAGCGATAAAAGACGTAACAAAAAGAAAAGGCGTTTGATAAAAGATGGCGGGAGCAGCCACTCTGTTTGCTGCTCTATGATTTGAAGGCGAGTTATGTTTTTTCATAGTTAACATTTTTAACTGAATAAACAGAACCACATATAATAAACATGTATAAAAATGACCTTTACATATAGTAATAAACATTTCCATACATCACCTCTGATGTCGACCGGACTCAACTGTCAACTGTTTGGGATTCCCCTCTGTTCTTACGTCACCGCGCTTTCTGATTGGCTACCTGTCACAATCAACAGGCTGCGTTCTCGCTCCCAGTCAGTAAAATCCCCACAGGCTGAGATAATCGGGCCAAGACGATGTTGAATATGCCAGATTTTAGATCGGGCTTATTCAACACACTACCACGTAACACACCACACACTGCAGGACGTTGTAAGATTGTCTTAAAGGCAAAATCGGGGCAAAAAAAAACAAAACAAAAGGCTTTAGCGGGAACACCAACATGAAGAAGCATTATCTGACGGCCCCCTCACCCCGTCCCCCCCGGGACGCAGCAAAATTGCCAAGTCTTTACCGGTCCTCGGTAATAAAAAGGTTGGGGACCACTGATTTAATGGATAAAAAGAAAAATTAGAAATTGCTCTTGGGGGGCCCCTGGTGGCCGCAGTAGGTACCGCACACTTCACCGGTATCATGAGCTGCCGTGCAATGAGCAGAGAGCATCCAAACGTCCAAAGCTCCGGTCAGAAGTTAAGTAAGCAAAACAATGTCTCAAAAAAGGACTTATCCTTCAGGGAGGGAGGAAAAAAAAGAGTTAGAATAGAAAAAAGCCAAGATAAAGTTTTGTTTTGACGTGTCTTGGTAATGTAATGTAAAAGAGTTATAAAGCTGCTAATAGAAAATTAGCTTGATAGCGAGCTCCAAACATTTATGCTGGGGTCTTTGTGTTTGTGTGAATCAAACACAAAACAACTCATTTAAAGTTGCTTCTCATGGTTATCTCTGCATATTTCTGATGCAATAGGTTAATTTTGTGTTCATGTCACCATCTTTGAGTCAAGTCTGCTTTAGACCATAGCAGTCCAAGCCGACTGGTGAGCAAACTGGGGGACCTGGGTCTCCCCCACAACATCTGCTGCTGGATCATGGACTTCCTGACAGACCACTCCCAGAGGATGAGAGTAGGATCCCACCTGTCCTCAGTACTAAGTGCCAGCACTGGCTCTCCACAAGGCTGTGTGCTAAGCCCTGTACTTTACACACTCTATAACCATGACTGTAGCCTCACCCACTCAAACAATACCATCATAGAGTTTGCTGATGATACCACGGTGGTGCATACAGAATGGAGGTGGAACGACTGTCTGGCGCATCACCAACAACCTCCGTTTGAACACCTCCACGAACTGATTGTTGACTCCAGGAGGTGTAAACCAGACATTCAACCCATCGCTATAAATGGGGAGAGGGTGGCGATGGTGCCAAATTTCAAATTCCTGGGCACCAGTGAAGACCTGACCTGGAACACTAACTCAGTCCTGAAGAAGGCACAAAAGAGACTGTAGTTCCCGAGGACTCTCAGGAAGAACAACCTGAGAACTGGGTTCTTGGTGTCCCATCACTGGTCTGTGGAGTCGGTGGGGAGCCATGGCATCCCGCTTTGGTTCTCCAGTTACATTGCGGCAGAGAGAAAGCAACTCCAAAGGGTCACAAACACCATCCAGAGGTTAAATGGCTGCCTTCTTCCATCTCTGGAGGAGATCTACAGGACTCAATGCGTCCAGAGAGCCCTCAGTATCACCAAGGACACCTCACATCCCGGCCACCACCTCTTCAAACTCCTGCCTCTGAGGGCAATAAAGTCAAGGCCAAACAGACTAAAAAACAGTTTTTACCCAAGAGCTGCTGTTGCCCTGAGCACAGCTAATCCATCTAAAACTTAATCTTTATATATTCAATTGATCATCCAAGTTGTTCTGTGAATCTACTCTATTTGTTATATTTATGTTTATTGAGATATACTTATTTATTATTTTATTCAGTTGTTTGAATTGTCTTTGAGAGTCGCCATTTTTAAATTTTTGTGCTGCTTTGTTGCGCACAATGAAAATAAAAAGAATTCCAATTCATTCAGTTTTGAACCACAAGTGACTTTCTAGACCTTCCTCAGAGGCTTTTAATTACTTTGGCAAAAAATGATGAAGACCAAACTGTTTTTAAATATAGATATAAGTGCAGATTTGAGACGTTTTGATGGATTTATTTCAGGAAATAGCCACACGGAGGTCCAACCGTGCATTCGGTTGTCTCAATGGCACCCCCTGTTGTGCGTGCATAGGATTAACTTGATAGGGACGAGATTGAATGTGGAGGAGTTGGTGCCACAATTTGCACATAGATTATACAACCTTAAAATTCTGAGTGTGGTGTTAAAAAAAAAAAAAAAGTTTACTACTGGTATTTTGACAGAAGCCAACCCACAATTCCAGATCTGTGAATGAATCAGCAATTTTATTTTTTCTCTTTTGCTCTCCTTTCTCTTCCTGCTGACTGTGTCTGAATGAGCTCTGAGGCTTCTTATATGTTCTCAAAAAAAATCTACTTTTTTTCTTTTATTTTTGTACCGTAAATCAGATAATATTCTGGCTAAAGCCACAGACACAAGAGTTGTTGCATCTTTAAATACACCATTAACTTCTCCCGGAAGTTGATGGGAGAAGACCTTTTGTAAGTTTCCAAAACCCCGTTTAAGAATACATTTTTATTTTTCTGCCTCATGCCCAGAATGCTACCAAAAACTGAATATTCCTTCGACGTGGTTTCAGCAAATTCCATCCTAACTACCACCATCAGTACGTGAGGGCAATTGAGAGCGTGAGCATTTATAGCTGTAAAGCCGGACTATTTATATGCGTCGTCACTGCTTTTCACTGAGAGCCTGTTGCATTTTGAGCCACATGTAGTGTTCCTATTTTGCCAGTAGGTGGAGTTCTACGCTTTAGAGAATAACCTTTGTAAAAACGGGCACAAGAGCAGAGAGTACTACTAGACAGACAATACCTTCTGCTTTTGTAGCCTGACTTCTTTCATTAATAAAGTGAATTAAAGGAGAATTGCAGCATTTTGAAGTTATCCAATCAAATAAAATTTTATTTGTATAGCACCTTTCAGCAACAAGGCATTTCAAAGTACTTTACTTTATAAAAACACACAATTACAAAGTTATAGAACACACAGTCAACAACATTACATTTTGCACATCAGATTATTGATTAATGTTTTATGATTAGCTTTCAAAAGCAACTCTAAACAGCTGAGTTTTTAGTCTAGATTTAAAGGAAGTCAGTGTTTCAGCTGTTTTTGCAGTTTTCTGGAAGTTTGTTCCAGATTTGTGGTGCATAGAAGCAGAATGCTGCTTCTCCATGTTTGGAGATGCAGAGCAGAACTAGAACCAGAAGACCTGAGAGGTCTGGAAGGTTGATACAACAGCAGATCTTTAATGTATTGTGGTGCTAAGTCGTTCAGTGATTTATAAACTAACAACAGTATTTTAAAGTCTATTCTTTGAGCTACAGGGAGCCAGTGTAGGGACTTTAGAAGTGGTGTTTTGTGCTCTATTGTCTTGGTTTTAGTCAGAACCTGAGCAGCAGCGTTCTGGATCAGCTGCAGCTGTTTGATTTGTTAGTTAGACCTGTGAAGACACTGTTGCAGTAATCAATGCTACTAAAGATAAACGCATGGATGAGTTTCTCTAGATCTTCCTGAGACATAAATGCTCTAATCCTGGAAATGTTCTTCAGGTGATAGAAGGCCGAGTTTGTAACTGTCTTTATATGGCTCTGAATGTTCAGGTCAGAGTCCATCACTACTCCCAGGTTTTGGGCCTGATAGCTAGTTTTTAATTGTAATAACTGAAGCTGTGCATTGACTCTAGATGTATAACTCTAGATCGTTCCTCTTTAGGTCCAAAGATAACTTCAGTTTTGTTTCTGTTCAGCTGGAGAAAGTTTTAGCACATCCACACATTTATCTGTTCTAAGTGTTTATTCAGTGATTGGATGGGCTCTGAGTCACCTGGTGACATCGTAATGTAGAGCTGTGTATCATCTGCATAGTTATGGTAGCTAATATTATTTTTTGTTATAACCTGAGCTACTGGGAGCATATAGATATTGAATATATTGTTGGTTATAATTAAGAAGCCATTTAATTGTTTAAACACAGCTTTTTTTATAAATTTGCTGATGAGTGGGAGGTTGGAGCATTGGTACTGGATTTAGTACCAATTCTCCAATTTGGTACCAGTACCAATGTGGGTGTGCAGATTAAACTTCTGATTTTTAAATCCTCGAAATGGGCACAGTGCAACTCCAATGGCCCGCGCACAGACAAAAGAACTTGCGTGGTTTAAATGACCCTGTTTCTTAAGACCACGACATCCATTACATTAAAATTATTGTGTTTCCATATAAAGATAGTTCATTTATTTATGTAACTTGGATTTAACCAGGTAGTCACCATTAAGATTATGCCTCTGCCTATCATTGACAGGTTTCCCTTAAAATCCGATTTTTTTAAGGGAAACCTGGTAATGATGGGTAGCAGCATAAAACAAAAGTTAAAAGAAACATCCACGAAATGAGTGTTAACTTTTAACACAAACAAATACATTCCACTCAATTAGAATGTGAATTATTTATTTATTAAGTTTTACAAAAATCATATTGTAATGTATATTGTTACCATCACCCATCACAATATATATTGTGATATGAATTTTATGGATTGTACCTTCCCCCCCCCCAATTCTCACTGTAGTGCTTAAATGGCTCATTGGGAACTTTATCCAGATCATAAACCCTTCTCCTCATCCGCTTGCATTGACAAAATTTGTAGAAGTGAAACCTCAAATCATTGCTATTTTTTTTACCCCTCCAGGGGGTCTTTTGTGGGCTCTAGCGTCCCTTATATGAGAGTAGGCTGACAGGAAGGGGGAAGACATGCGGCAAATGTCGCTGGGTCCGGGAATCAAATCTGCGACGGCCGCGTCGAGGACTCAAGGTCTCCAAACGTGGGTCGTGCTATCCCCTACGCCACCACAGCACGCCCCAAATTGTTGCTATTTTAAAATCAGATTTTTCATAGTAACATTTAAGGGTCTTCTTACTTAAGCACAAACGTTATTGGAAGACCAGCTGTCGCATACCGCACGGCTTCGAACTCCAAGAAAGATGGTGTTGCAAGACACGGCTGAGCAATAATTAACCGATTAAACCATTTTTACTGCTCCTGAATAGAAAAACAAAAGAGAAAATGAACCTCTGACTAGATGTATTAGTGTTAAATAATACAGAGTTACTTTTCAGATCCTTGGTGAAAACAAACTGGATGATGCTGCTGCTCAGCTGGACTAGGATGGATTGGTTCTTCTGTGGCGCGTTCACAGGAGTTTCTGCTGCCACCGAGACTGAAAGCTCACAGTATATTTTGGATTATTTGTTTTTCACTGAATTTTGGACTAGGTTGACTCTTTTCCTCAAGTTGTTGTTCCTGTCTGCCATTTTACCTTCTCTTCGTCTCTGCTCTCCCCACTCTCGACTCCATCCAAAGAAAATGTTCTCTCTTGCCTCCGTTTATTCCATTGCTTGCCTGAGCTCTTTCCGAAACTCAAGCCTAAATTAAGTTCCTATCCTAAGCAGTAGGCATAAACTAAAGGACTTTTATTACATAAATATAGAAAATATCCGATCGAATTGACTGTAATTCAGGGTTGTCCAAACTTCCTGTCACATGGTCACAAAACCGTCAATCTGAAAGCACTCACCAGCCAATGAAATGTCTTTTGGAAATAATCTAAAATCTTACTCATGCTGGCTTGTCCACAAAAACAACTCAGGCTTCACATTAAAACTCTTAAGATGAATGGGCACCACTCTTTCTGCTGGGCGCGCTCTCCAGAACCTGTCTGGGAATACTCCCTCTGTGCCAAGCTGGTCCGGCGGAGAAACGGAGCAGAATCAATGAGGCGTTTGTTTCAAACCGAGGGGAAACGCGTGTGTGGGTGAGTTGAATACCGGGAAAAGTGTGGGTATTAAAACACATGTGCCTAGTGGGTGCAACGCCCGTGGTTTGGTGTAGTGCCTTGCCAAAGTATTCATTCACGCTACTGGTCAAATGTGATGTTTTTTTTCTTTCTTTCTTGGGCCTTTATATGAAAACGCTTCACAAAGTTTAGCAGAATATTGTGATTGCGAAGAGAATATGCTATATGGATTTATTAAATATCTTTACTAATAGATATGAAAAGTGCAGCAAACATCTTTATTAAGCCCATTCTAATCTAATATCCTTATGTCCTTAAATATGGTCATTTGTAAAGCAAAAAGGTAGAGTTAATGAAAAAGTATGCACTCAAGTAGTATAAGGGCTCAATAATTGGTTGGTACTCTTTCCTCTTTGCATGAATTACCTTGCCATGGTGCAATAATGCAATATGGCCTTTCTAAGTTGTTACCGGGAGCAGGGGGAAGTTCCATTTAGACGCTTCTACAGAAATGAACAGCAGGTTCCTTCAGCATTTATCTTTTCCTATCTTTTCTCTCCTTGCAGATAGCACGAGTGACTATCTGCTTAGCAACTGTGCAAAAACAAAACCCGTTTTTCATTGCTGCTTCTAGTTCTCAACTTAGTTTCTGTCCCTAACACTTCTAAGTCTTCCTGGAACTCACACCAGACTTCTGTATCTTTTCATCTGAGTCATTTCCTGGTTCCTCCTACAGTATGCCGTTGTTTTAGAAACACTAAAACAAAAATATACTGCGGGGGAACTCTGCAGTTTAAATATACCTCTAATCTCACTCCAAACAGCTTCCTGCTTCTAGAGCCTGTGCTAATGCCCAACATGAAAACACACGGGCAACTTTGACTCATGGTCATTCTGCTCGTGGGGTCTTTCAGTGCGAGGCCGCGGTCCAGCACAGCGCCAAGTTTGGGACTCCACCTCTTGGTGCCTCGTGAAAGCTAATGGATGAGTGTGTATTTTAAGGCCTCAAACGCTGCTTGGGCCCAGAAGTCCGGAGTGTTGAAGGCGCCACGTTTATCTGTTTAAACCATTATAGACAAGCATAAACACCGTGAGAGTGTCCAAGTATCATACAGTTTGGTTTTACCAAAACAGGTGTGTTGTGGTTGAAAATGTGTTGAGGAATTCCAAATTGTTTTAAAAAGCAATTTGACGAAAGATATGCAAACATTTGAGTTTAAATAAAGTAAAATATCTCTAAAAATTCCCTCTGGTTGCCATGGCATTTAGTACATAGAAATAACATTGCCTGAACCAGGACAGGTTTTGTCTGATTTACTGTTACACCATAAAAACATCACCTTCAACTTGATAATCATGACAAATACCACCACCACTGATGCAGCCTAAATGTAAAATAACTTATTACACTGTAAAAATAAATGCCAGCACCAGATCCTTTGTCAGATCTGTTCTGATGTTGTAGAATCACTTATAAACATTGTTTTTCATTTACCGTCATCCTTTAAACAATACATAGTGCTTTGTGTGTCCATTTAAAACGTTAATTGTTAGTGCGACTGTCTTAACTGAGAAGAAGGCAAGACAGTTTTCTAATTAACATAGTGCAAAGACATTTCATTAGCAAAGACCAGACCACATCAACATGCACTTCATCATGTAATAACATAAAAGGAATGAAGACGAATGTTTTTAAGTTGGGTTTAATCATTGGAGTCTGTTGATAAGTAGTGTTTCGGCTGACCCAACCAAATTCTGCAGACTGAATAAAACTGGATTGGATGGAGTTGGTAGGACGGAGTAACTGGTTTTTGTGAAATGGAACTGCGATTGAATTGATTTTGCACAAGGCCCTTCAGTACTTGTGTTGTGAACTGAATACAGAAACTAAAACTGTAATCGGCCCAGCTGTAGAGGCTTGTAAAGACGAGTTAAGAGGTTGAATTTTCAAACCGAGTTAAGGTTCCACTCTTCCTGAACCTGAACTTTGCTCTATCCTAAATGAAATTGTCATTATCTGCGTTTGCATTACAAACGTGCAAAAATCTTTATATTCCGCTAATGTTGAAAAAAACAATTGTGCAATTATGGTCTCTTCATTTTGTGAGAAACTTGATTAAAATCACACCATCTACAATAACTCTTTGAGGAATCTGCATTGATATGAGTTACAACAACATTTAATTTCCCTTTGGGATCAATTAAGTGTTTTTGAATTTGAATACTCCAACTACTTCCTGTCGTTTTCTTCGTGGTTTGCGCCAGTGGCAGCGTCCGGTTGTTGATCACGTAAGGCGTGAAAAAGTGTTTCCATTTGCAGTTTTGCAAAAATAAAGCAATTTTGATCCAGCCAAAACACGTTCTTCATACTAGTGCCATTGTTTTTTTTCTTTATTAAGAACAAAGTTCCTCAAAATTGCCGTGTTTTCATTACTCAAATTTTAATTGAAATGTCAAATTGCGCAATTATACGGTCAATGGAGGCGCAACTTCTGTCATTCTGGGGGTTTTTTGTTGCCGATTTCCAGTTGTACACTTAAATGCTTTGTGTTGCTGCCACGTGATTGGCTCATTTATTATATGGACTTGAGCAAAAGTACCTTAAAGGAGGACAGTTGCGTGTAAATGAGATGTCATGCCTCTGCTTTTCTTGAATATATGAAACTAGGATTTGCATGGTTGGTGGGGAGAGAGGAAAAGGAGGCCTGAGGTGAGAATAAATGTACTGTGAGGGATTGGAGTGCTATGAAATGCAGTTGATGTGTGGCATTGCTTTTTGCTTTAAAACACTAAAATATCTAAATCATTTATACATGAGGGTTTAGAAAACTCATACATTCAATAAGTAAGAAAATAATAATAATAATAAAAAAAAAATCCCAGAAGATTAATTTCCGTTAGGAAGATAACTTCCATTAGGCTTCATGGAAATTCCACTTTGGCTTAATACATGCAATTAATCATTTTACTTTGTTTAAACCAAGAAATCTGAAGCATCCCCTCCTTCCAAATCTATAAAATGGAACAGTAATTCAATAAGCCATAATTTAATGAGTCTGTTTCCTGGATGGGAGGGACTCGCTGCAGAAACTGTCCCAGTCTGGACTGTGAAGAGGTAACTGGGTCTGGAAGTGGTTCCAGAACCTGAAGGCCAAAATGAAACCACAAAAAATAAATAAATTAGCTTTATGGGTTTAGAAGAAATAAAAGCTATAAAATGCAAATATGTAAATTTTTTCCCCTGTGTGTTATTACTTGTGGTGGTAGGTGTCGGGATCTCGGCTGATGCGGTTCTGAAAGCCGATGTACAGGTCGTCCCAGAGGCCGCCGTGCAGAACCACGTACCTCATCACGCCGATTCTGTTTTTAACCTTAAAGTTAAACACAGAGAAACTTTAGGCTGTTCCTGCCAGTCATACAGAGCATGATTGACAAAATGTACATCTTCTGTGAAACCTTAATACCTTCAATATGTCTGAGTGGATATGTATATGAGAAAAAGCCTTTTTTAGCAACAGGCACAGAGTTAATATCATCTTAGCTGCAGTAGACATCGTTCAGACCAATCAAACCTTGAAGAATCGGTGAGGAATTCCAGCAGGACTAATAACTAAGTTGCAGCACTGACTGATTAAAATTACATTCTGTTCAAGTGACCAAGCACACAAAGACCCAACAAGCTAGGTGAGGAATGAGCAGGTCATCAATTTACATCTGACTTAGTCTATGCAAGTCCAGTTGCCTTCAATTTAACCCTGATGTATCAGATCTTACTTAAAGGACAGCTTTGTGTGATTTGGTATCAATAATGATATGAGGGGTTCCTCAAGGTTCTGTTTTCGGCCCACTTTTAGTCAACATCAGTATTATTTCACTAACTTATTACAGAGCGCAGCAACATCAGTTATTCCATTATCTATTGTCTACTGTCTACGCTACAAAACTGCAGCTGATGCGAAACAGACACAGATGTAAACAATCTTTATTTCTCTCAGAAATAAAAGCAGCCAGTCGCAAAGCAGCCAGAGAACCGGGAGTGCGGTTCATTTTCCTTGGCGCTGATTGGCCGTACCACTAAGAGCAGAGACAAGGAAGTCTGTAGATGTTAGCTTCTGGAGCAATCCAGAAGCTAACGTATTCTGGATTAGAAGGTCTAATCCAGAAGATGTTAGCGCAAACATCTACAGACTGTACAGCCTATTGTACTATTACAATAGGCAGACAGAGTTTCAAATGATTTTAGTTGTCCGTGGGCAGTTGCGGTTGTCTTACCCATGCATATTTTAAGTTCTAAAAATATGTTCAGCTCCTTTTTGCTGCTTCGCACACAAGAGGAGCTTACCTCAAGGTAGGAGTGCTCTCTGTCCGGTCTTGTGGAAGGAAATGACAAATCCAAAAAGTCCACCATGTAGTCATAGCCATTACTCACTTGTTTAAAGCTGTCATCTGTTTCAATCATCTAAATGAAAGTAAAATGTCAGTTTAAAATATTTTAAGTTTGGATATCAAAGGGATGAAGAGTAAAGGCACCATCTCTCGCAACAAAATATATAGAAGAAAATCAAGCAATCCAGCAGCCACGGGAAAAAATAAAAAGATTGAAGAAGAGCCAAGAGTTTCAGTGATAGGTTTTTGAAGAAGATTGGAGGTGAATCCTTCTGGTCAAATAATATTTACCCGCACCACCAGGTTGTAGTTTTGAAAGCCTGCCCAGCTGTAATAAAACTGGATCCAGCTCTCATGCTTAAATATCTCACTGCTGATGGCGCTGTTGAGCTCATCCACATACAAGTCAAACTCCCAGCTGTCCTTGTAGATTTTGGCATTGGCTGGAGGATCAGTAATGGCCTCACTGGAATTGATCACAGCAAAGGAAGCAGTGAAGGAAAACGAAAAACTGCGAAGGCTTGAGATGTAGCAGTTTTAACCGTTCTTTGTTTTCACATTTTGGTGTCGATATTTGTCATTGGGTACTTTCTCCTTTTCACAAACAGCCAAAAGTAGTTTCAGGATGTGAAACTTCTCAGACATACCCAAGGACTATCTTAACTAAATTCAAGGTTTCCCCTAAAAAAACTTGCTAAGCCCGGTGATTGGCCCGGTGAATGACTGCACTAGGGCAGTCATTCATCTGGCGTCCCGTCGTGTTTTTGAGTTGAATGTTTAAAGTTGACAGGAAATTTGAAAGTATCACTTGATAATTATCTTGTCAAAAGGAAGATTAATACCTGAACACCAATTATAAAGTCTTAAAAAATGCAAACATTTTAAAAAGACTTTAAAAAAATAAACAATGCTAAGTCTGGTGGGGGCATAATGTAAGCCTGGTGGCCCGCCAGGCTTACATTGCACTGGGGAAACCCTGAAATGTGACACGTGAAGGCGACTGGCTGAAAAATAAGGTCGAATACAAATGTATGAACTGTACTTTTCAGAATTCAACTTCGCAACTACACGCGACTAATGTTGGACTCTACATGACACCTCACGTGAACTCCTTTGATCTGGCCTATTTGCAGATCACAGCCTAACCTTTATGTTGTACTTTATGTACCATCTTAAGTTGACATTTGAAGCTTTTCTTAAGCATTCTCAGCCAATCGCTGAGAGAGCATTTCCACTCTTGATACAGTTTTTAGAAAGGTTACGGTAAAGTCACCCTACCATCACCTGAAAGTTAATCATTTATGCTTGTTCTCGACTTCTAGAGATTAAGCATCTTCACGCTGCAAAACTGCAGCTGCACAACATGAAAACGCACAACTGCATTACACAAATCAACGTTGAGTCATGGCCCACCTGCTGTCTTTCAGTGCGAGGCCGAGGTCCAGCACAGCGCCGGGTTTGGGAGTCCACGTCTTGGTGTCTGGTGAAAGCTGATTGATGAGTGCGTTGAGGTCCTCTGCTCTGTTTTTGATGTTTGTATCCTTAATGTACCTTCACCCATTTAAAAGAGAGAAAAAACAACACATTGGAAGGTCAAAGTTTACAACAAACTGTTCATATATTACTGTTTAGGTGCCATGGCTTGGTTTATCTATACTATTCATTATCTTTGAGATAAAGTGCTCACAGCAGCTGCATCTGCTGTGACATCAGAACAGTAGAATGTTATTAGGTCCTCTCATTCGGCCCCAGTGCATTAGTCATTGGTGCAACTCCTCCCCAATGCAGTTGTGTAAACTCAACTTGTCTGATGGATGAGCTTCCACAAAATATCCAGCGAAGGGACAGTAGATCCTCGGCTGCAGGGATTTGACCAGCGTGGCTTTGTAGTTCAGTAACTTCTTCCTTTCGGTCTTGATGAACTCTGCCTTCCACGAGTCTGAGAATGAGGAAGCATCACCATTGGTACAATGTCAACAGTGTGGTGCACAACAAAAACATTTTTGCCTTTGTGATTTGTTTTGTTGGGGAGTTAAAGGTGGCTAATAACAAAACAATCATCACACCGGACTTCGTTTAGGTCTGCTTTATTTTGGACCAACGTTGGAGGGTTCTGGTGCACTACACAAATCAGATACTCTCACAGAAACCCTGGACTCTCGCAGGGAGCCACGCGTATTTATGCTCAAATCTGTCCGTGTGTGTGTGTGGCGTTCTCAACCGGTCCTTCTTTGGTTGACGCAGATCTCTTGACCCGCGTTTTGCTGAAAAGATAAGAGCGTTTCTTGGAATTGTCCACAGCTGGGATCTTGCAACATTTGGCTAGAAGGGTGTTTACAACAGCTTAGTGATTTATTCACAGCTCTCCAAATCTGTATTCCTTCCTCACTTTTAAATCAGAATGACGCATTACATTTGAGACACTACATTTCCTTTTGATAACAACATACCTTGGTGCAACATAATGTTGTTTGGCAACTATTAACATACTTTTATTTCTCTACGGTTTCACATTTTGATGATCTGTGCCATTGCTGTAACATCTCTTTGTTCTGCGAAAGGTGTTCCCCAAGGCTCACTGTTAGTCTCACTGTGCTTTCCATTCTCCTACTTGAGTCTTTATCAATAAAACTTCTGTGTAACAACATTTTGTTGCCTGGAACAAAATGTTTTTGAGTGACTATTGTTCACTCAAAATTTAATGAGTGACATTAAAGACATTTTGCTTGTCCATCCATTGAAACAACACTACCAACAGTGATGGTCTGAACCAGATCAATCTCATACACTGCAGTGAAGAATTGCCTTTTGGCACAAACACAGTCTTTTGATGGTGTTTGGCTTTCTTTCATTTTTTTTCTCTATATTTTATAGTAAAAGAAAAGAACCAACTATATTTTCTGGGCAGCACTGCACAGTGTTCAGCTCACCGCTGTATTTCCCCCCGTGAAATGTCATGGGGAATCCAGACGCACCACCAGCAAAATCACTCATCATCAGGTCCACTTTTTCTGGTAGTCTGCCCCCATTTGGCCTGGTGCAGTCCACCGTGTTCAGGATCATGTGACCTGCAAAAAAAAGCCCCCCAAAAATGTAATACACTTTAAAAGAAAAAAAAAATGGTCAGATGGTGTTTTACAAAGGCAAAATCTTTGGTACCTTTATAGTCAACAATGATGCAGGTGTCCATTTCAGGATGGACACCGTCCATCAGAATCATAAACCTCAGGTTATCGTCAACCTGGAAAAGCAAAAGCAGATCAGCAATGACTAATCAAAACGGTCAACTACCTTTTCTGGTAAAGACTGATTTTGATAAGCAGTGTAAACCTTACATTTTGCCAGACACCAAAAGGAGTGACTCTGATGTTGGTCAGCTTGACCTTGCTTTGTTCCAAATTCCTGTTGTATTAAAGCAGATAAAAAGGGGGGGAATGTGTGCTGAATGACGTTTTTGTAATAATTTTCAATCTACATAATTTTTTCTTTTTATTTTTTAGTAATCGCAAAAAAATTTGATAAATGAGATAAACTCTGATGAAATATTTAATTACAAAACCTCTAATTATTTAGATTTTTAATCAAGTCCCACCAGCAGTTAAAATTACTATATTTTACTCTTAAAACGTCATTCAACTTGGATGTATTTTGATGATTTTTTTGCAAAGAAAATTGTTATGAACATGTTTTAAATCGCCCATAGACCTATCCCAACCTGGTCAAGGAAGCATAACGGGTCACCTTTAGCATATCCCTTTGTGTTGAGGTCATAGGTCAATAAATGAAACTATATCGTTATCATTTTACTAACCAGAAAACTGGTCTGGATGTGTCACCAACATATATGGGAACGTCTGGCCTCCGTTCTGACAACACCTTCAGAGTGGGATAACTGGAAGAGAAGCAGAATAGATTTGTTCGAACCCCAATTTAGACTCTTATTGTTGATGTTCACTTGATATTAATGGTCAAAATCACTGACTACTATTAGCATAATTTGCCATTGTTACTAAAAGTATGAGTATGTAACAACTACTTTACATGAAACACTAATGACTCTAGAGGAGTGGCCTCCCAAATGCTATTGAAACGGGAACTGGTTTCATCTAATCTTTGCCTTTCTTCAGTGAACTATACAACTCTCGCACAGCAGCACAGAACTTCAGATGGAATGAGAAGATTTTATTTGTGGGTGACAAAGTGTTGCAAACATTGAGGGAAAATTTCTCAATTTCTCCGCTCTATCGATCTTCACTCGGTCGAAGATCACGCGACGTGATTCACTCACTTAACCGACATGATTAAAAATGTCAAAGAAATGTTGTTGCGTAACAAAAAACCCTCACTGGGGAAACATTCGTCTTCAGGAGTCAAAAGGAAGTCAGTCAGAGCTGATGGGAGGATTGATGTGGTTAGGTGTTGGGTAACGACGATAGTGGCAATGGTTTAAATAAAAGCATGTTCATGTGTTAGAGTGGCCTAGTCAAAATCCAGACCCCAAACCAACTGGAAATTTGTTCAGAGATTCGTCTTATCCAACCTTCTGGAGCTTAAGCTTTTATTAGAAGAATTGGTGGTAATTTCAGTGTCTAGATATCCACAGCTGTTTTTTTAAATAAAAGGCAGTTCTACAAAATAATAACTCCAGGAAATGGCAAAAACTTTAAGGTCTTAATCTGAAAAAAAAAACCCAAACAAACAAACTAATTGTTAACAAGTAGTGAAAACTACTAAGACACAGTTTGTCAGTCAAGATCAGAACAACTTTAAGTGAAAAGCAACAGAGTGTAACCAAGCTTTCATCACAAGTAGAACCTCATCGATCCGCAGACTTTTACTTAAGAACCGGACTGTGCTGCAGCCAAATCAGCTTTTATTTCATTTATTAAACTTCTTGAAATTTTGGGTCAAACAAAAAAAAAAAATGGACTACTTTGCTTGCTTGACTTTGGTTGTTTTGACACGATTCTGGTGGGGAAAAAGTTTGGACACCCGTGCTCTGATATATCTGGACATGGCAACAGGGAATACTTCCAACATTTCCAAAGTCTACCTGAGGTGGTCAGAGTGCAGGTGGCTGATGTAGATGAGATCTGCAGCACAGAGTCGGTCCAGGCAGTCTGCCGGCGGCTCGTGGAGAAGCCACCAGCCTCGAGCGAAGGCGGGACCCTTCAGCCAGGGGTCAAACAGGAAGCACTTATGTCCCAGCTGCAGCTCCATGCAGGCGTGGGTGAGGTATGTTATCTGGAAGGGAGCGTTAAAGCGTTTATTCCTCTAGGACTAGGTTTTTGGTGTTTTTGTTTTGTTTTGTTTTGTTTTTTCTCAAAGTCTAGAAAGACAAAGCTCCTACTTTCACTTCTCCCTCCTGGAGCTCCTGAGGTTCTCTGGGCTCAGCCAGCCAGGGGTCAATGGGGCTCAGCTCAACCAGCTGCATCCCTCCATCATCCAACATTTCAACTTCTGCGAACGTAAAAAACAAAAGCCACTGTATTCTAAGTTTTCTGCAAAACTTTTAATAAAAATTATCTCAACCTGGCTATCATTTTATCATCATCATTTTTTTAAATGTACATCGGCTCTGAAAAATCAAAAAACAGAAGAGAATACCCTGCATATGTTGTCAAGTCTTCACAGATTGATCGAATTAAAATAAGAACCTATATAAATACTAATCAGTATGTTCCTGACAGCCGGCGCCAGCTGTCTGGCGCCAGCTGTCTCTGCTGCTCAGGAGAAGGACGTCCTATTCTTCATGTTTATAATAAGATAGTTGGTAGCATAATGGTGCTGATTAGCCTTATTCAGTCATACTGTTCGTAGTAAATGTCCTAGTTTATCTTATGAAACTGTGAATCACGTTGCAGCTACATATGTTTTGATAAGAGCTGAAACGTGCATTGTAACTAGGGATGATTTTCAATAAAAAGAGAGGTGCAACAAAGAGAAAAACAGGCAAAGGTGGGCAGTAGCAAAGTAAATTTACTTAAAACAGTTTTTGAGAAATTTTTTTTTTGAAACTTGATACTTTCTACTCCACTACATTTCTCTTCCATTGGCCTCGTTTGTGTATTTTGTTCCACCGACACGCAATAAAATTACAAACTACACCCCCCCGTACAGCAGGTGGCGATACGCAGCTTTGAACCAGTTTCGAGAGGAATCGTCCTGCTGGGTGTTGCCTTGCAGAGAGTGACGTGAATGAATAACGCTTGAAACTGCAAAGTGTCTGAGCGTCAAGGAAAGCTGGTAGAGAATACCAAATTGGTAGAAAATATTCCCAAATATTCCTGACTACACTCATAAACTTTATAAAATGTAAGTATTTTTGAAAGCACACACTCCACTAGTTTTAACTTAAGTAATATTCTGACGAAACTACATTTACTTTTAGTGGAGTCCATTATTTGACTCGAGTAACAAGAAAATGGAGGACTCAAAATGGAGGACATACAATCTCTTTATACAATCTATTAATTTATTTTCTGTGTTCTTTTAATATTAGTTTCATGTTCTTTCCCAGTCAGACACCTGGCAGAAGCCAAACACTTGACTTTGTGAGCATCTTTTGAAATCGGAGACGTTTTAGTTGGCTTTTGTTTCTGTAACACAATTCAAAGAACCGTTCAGTACAGGCACCTAAGCAAGCATCATGATTCAGCTGGTGTTTGCATGTGCCAGATACAACGCTCATCTTACCGAGCTCGTCCTGCAGGAAGCTGTCGGGCGGGTTCACGTATTTCATCGACGACACGTTTAACTTCCAGTTGTGCTTGGTGCATTTCACCGTCCTGCGAGAACAGCAGCTGGAATTATTAGTCTCGTAATCATCTCAACTCTGCTGTTTTGTTCTGGAGAAATGGCCGCACCTGCCGTCCAGGTCTTCTATGTCCTTGATGAACAGCCCTCCTTGGTGTTTGCACTGATTCTTGCAGGCTTTGAAGCCACCGCTGCTCTTGTAGATGATGTAACATCTCCCGTCTTCTTTGTTTTTCTTGAAGCTCACTCCGTCTTTGAGCGAGTCCACCTCTTTAGCGTCCAGAGACAGCACCACCTTGGACGTTTGGGCCTCCATTTTCCTTAAAAACAAAAAAAAAATGAATTTGATAGTCAAGGAGAAATTTGGATTTGTTGTTCTCACCGATTAGCTTATGGCGTAATTTGGGTAACAATGTTTTTTTTCGGTACTCATTTCTGAACACAACTTTCTTTATCTACTATTTACCCTATGAATACTCTGAGGTCAATTACATTTATTGTTAACTGACTATTTCTAGTTTCATATCTCATAGTTTTCTACATCAATAACATCGGTTTTCAAACCACTGATTCTCAGTTGAGTTTAGACCAGTGGTGTCCAAATGTTTTGCCCTGGTGGTCAAAACTTGCAAATTTAAGCTACTAAAAATGCAAAAAAAAAAAAAAAGCTTTTTTGTGATTTTAGATCTACCTGCTCAATAATAATTTTTTTTTTCCTGAAATTGGTACATGATTAAAGATCCTAAGCACAAAAGGGGCTTTTGACTGTTGCCTTATTAAAATCAAAACAGAAAATTTCTATTTTTTTTTGGGAGGGGGAGGGGGGCAGCAATTGTTTTGTTTTTGGTGACCACTTTTTAAAAGTCTATTTTACTTGTGGTTGAAATCATTGCAAGGGCCACACTTTGGACACCCCTGAACTGGACTTTGACTAGGTCATTCCAATACCTGAATACGCTTTGATCAAAACAATTCTAATGAAGCTCCCAATGGAATATTTTTTCTTTCTTTTTTTTCTTTTTCTGGGCAACATGTGCCATATGACCAGGTTGGCACAACACAGGAGGTGACAGTAGGCGAATGTGCTTATTTGCATTCCCCCTCTTTGGATTTGGTTATTATTTCTTTAATGTCAGGACTGACATATTTGACCAGCTCAGACAAATGTTCATGTGTCGTCACACATTGGCCTGACAGCACATGTATTCCTCTACAAAAAATATTTCCACGGCATGACAATGTCACCTCCGTGTTTAATTTCTTTTTCCTCACACTTTGGCTTTCTTGTTGCTGCTTTTTTTTTTTTTTTTTTTTGGTTTCACAAAAGAATTGATGAACAGGTGGCAAAATATGAATTTTTATTGAATAGACAATTTTTTCAGAAAGCCAGGACACCGAATTTAGCCGAGACTTTCCGGATTCCAATTTAATAATCATCCATGTGGGCACTGTTACTGTTTGTGTTTTTGACAGACAGACAGACAGAAAAGCCTGTAATAGACTTGCATGTGTTGATGGGAATAGAGAAATGGATGATAAAGAAGCCAAGGTGTTGCAATCAAGACATTGTACCAATGACTTATAATCCAATGATGTAATATCTGGAGATACTGCAGATATTTTGCAATAACTGCAAAATATAAGATTTTGCAGATACTGCAAAATGTTATATTTAATTTTGACCTTTTTGTCATGTTTGTTCTGTATAATTATTGATAAGATGTGGAACAAAACAAAGAGTAACATGAATGAATCAGCTGTCAGAGCCTCACGTTATAATATCGACTTCCACTGTTAAACTGTCAGATTAAAGTTATTTATTTGAGCACATCATAGGTATGATTATGATTATGACGTTTTTCAGTTGAGAATAGTTTGAAAATGTAAATTTGAGGCTAATTACACATTTAATCTGCTGTTGAAGCCATAAAGTGCTTCAGTTCCTCTTAATCCTCCATGAAAAGATGTTGCAATTTATCAACAGCAGCATCGATGAATCTGACGGATCTTATTGGTCTCTTGAAGAAATCTGTGACTGTGCATTTATTCAAATTACTTAAGCCTGACTTTGACGTAGCCGCTCCTCCTGAGCCCAAACGGATAAATTGGAGGACGTCCCAGGGTCTGATCGGACCCCTCGCCGCCTCCAGTCCTCCCAAGTCTTTGAAAAGTGTAGATTTGCCCCCCCAGCCCCTAAAAAGCTCACTAAAAAAAAACCTTTGTACTGAAACAGTATCAATATGAAAAGGCAAAAGAAACAAAGAACGAAATAAATGAGTCATTCACCTATGGAAAAAAATAAGGCTGAATTTTTAGGTCCCCCCCTCTGCCATAATTGGATCAATGGATCAGTCGATGGTCCCTCAGTGTGGGACAAGCAACAGGATGCTGAACGGCACAGGCGCCGTCAGAGCCGCTGCCGCAGTACAAACAGAAAAACTTGTAATTGAAATTGTATTTCAAAAATGTGAAAGGCAGAATACTGAGGTCAGGGCGTGGTGACAGTTTTTTTTCAGTTTGCTTGCAAGCTTGACTTGCTATCAGCTGACAGTTAATCAAACTTTAAACGTGTTTGCTCTCTCTCTCTCCTCCACAGAGAAAATTGCTACCTCATTCTGTGGAACTAGATAACAGCTCTTTTTTCTCAATAAACAAACATAAAACCGGACGGCTCCACATCTGAGTTGGACTCTTGTTTCCTCCTCTTGCAGCCGTTGACGGTGTTTTTGATTTTGTTTTTTAAGCCTGCGTGGTGCTTGCATGTAAAAACATGTAAATGTGAAAGCAGAAAACTCC
Organism: Xiphophorus hellerii; assembly: GCF_003331165.1. Lineage (NCBI taxonomy): Eukaryota > Metazoa > Chordata > Actinopteri > Cyprinodontiformes > Poeciliidae > Xiphophorus > Xiphophorus hellerii. The sequence continues at coordinate 15,842,107 of NC_045688.1, read as the reverse complement.
AGAAACTCCAGGGGCTCCTAAACCTTTTGAGACCAAGATCTACTTTTTCTCTCACCAGCCGGCTGAGATCTACCTCATGACACGAAGACATAAAATTGTAAATTAAACTCTTTTGACTTAGTTTATAAGCGAATATACATCAGATATAGCAGAAATAATAAAGCGGTAGAAAACCTGACGCAGTTTCTTCCTCGGTGAGATTCTGACACTGGGAGGAGGTTACTGGTTTCTCAGTCACAAGCTGGTTGCAAACCTGAGGCCAGCAGGTGTCAGTAAATTATGGTAGATCTGAAATTTGGTTTGATGACGTCAATATGAGAAGCTACAGACTGATAGGAGGAACCAAAGAGCTCTGTAAAGGTAAAGGCAAATCTTCTGAAGTTGGGATATAATTCATTTAATTTCACATAATTATCGCGGTAGAAGCCATTTGTTTGTTAAAACTTAATGAAATATATTTGTCCTTTTTAACGTTTGTTGTGAATGACTTCTACTCACAAACAAAGGAGGTAATTAGTCCAATTTTGTCGTTTATTGAACGTTCAGAAACTCCTGCGGCTGAAACGCGCCACAGCAAAGGTAAACAAAGGTAAAACAACCCGAACAGGTGATCAACTCAAAACCACTCGTACCTTTTTACTCTCTCTCTCTCTCTGTCGTTTTGGCACACCCGTTGCCATGGCAATCGCCTGCGCCCCGCAAGCCGAGCAGAGATTACGTTAAAAACATAACATTCAGTCCGTTACGATATCAGGTTTCCGGGCTTGATATTTATTTCTCGATTATTAACCCTCTCATGATCACAGCGGTGGTTGATTAGCTAATTTAAACTCCTGCTCTGCTAGTCAATCGGTCTTTGAGTGGCCCTTTTTTTGTTGTTGTCTTTTTTTTGTTGTTTTTTTTTGTTAATGGAACCGAAACACACTGAATTGCGCAACATCTTGTTGAAACAATAATTACTGAGATTATTCATTTTAACACGTTTTGTTGGTTTTAAACACATTAGGGTGACCATATTTTAATATGGCTCTAAAAGCGGGGAAACTCCATACATTTGCGCTTTGGCATGTTGTTGGCGTACTGACAGCCACGCTATCCATCTTCTGATTAAGAACAGGGCTGCCCGCACTGACGCGGCTCAGGGATTACGTCACACGCAGCGCCGTGCGCAGTGCCCTAGTGCATGTAAATTTAATGGTCCAATGAAGGAAATTTAAAAAACAGGACATTTCCTCACTTTCTAAAAAAAAAACCCGGGACGCTCGGGACAGGACGTGAAATACGGACATGTCCCGGGAAATACGGACGTTTGGTCACCCTACTATACATATTATTCTTTAATGAAGCCTCAAACGTTTAGGATCTTAGTGAATACTTTAATAAGCCAGTCAGAAGAGAAGGTGCTGGTCTCATTGTCCTGGCGGCGTTCAGTTTGTCACCTACTGCCGAGATCCACTCAAAACCTTCCCGCGATCGACCGGTCGATCGCGATCACACAAAATCGCGATCACGTGAGCACCCCTGTTCTAGAGGCATCGTACAGCAGACATTGAAGTTTTTCCAGGTTTTTATTGGTCATTGACTTTTCATTTGCACTGACAACCCATAATCGACAGGTTTTTGAGGTTCAAATGTTAAGTAGCTCTCTATTAGTTTGAATTTATTTTTAGGTCTATGTTAGCCCTGACCAAACATGTAAGAACTGGCTAGCATGTCCACTCTTAAAAATCTTTTTTTCACCAACCTTTGAATATGTTTTTTTTTTTTATTTTATTTATCTCTAAATTAAATTAATTAGAAACGTCTTTATAACCCTTACCAGACTAATGGACAGAAAAAATTGCAGGTAAAACACACCTGTCTGCCTTAAGCCAGCATTCGCTTGATCTCTTTTGCAAACTCTTGAAAATGCAAACACATTTGAACGAAGCAATGAACAGGCAGTTTCGTGATTAAGCCTGTTTTGACCCTCAAGGACCCAATGACCTGGTGTTTGACCTCAAAATGCCCAATAAAAATTAATTTTTACACCCTGTTTTTACAGCCTCACTGCACTTTATCCTTCTTTTGAGAGTTTTTAGTTAAATAACTTCCTCATCATTACATTGAAGACTTATTGAGACAGCGGTAACCGTCGTTTTTCCTCTTAACAAGCTTTATCTATAAACAATTTAAAAAATGACTTGAAATGGTTTGATGACCAACTCATCCTTAAAACCTTGCCACCACTTTAACTTTTGTCTGAAATAATCGGATGTTGAGGTTTTGCCACTAATTGACATCATACTTTTTGAAAGTAAATTCAATTTCTTATAAACTACAAAAAACAAAAAAAAAAAGAAGCTACTTTTAAAATTAAAGGCCATTTCAAATGTGTTGAAACGACACCAAACGTTGAAATATCAAACTGAAGCTGTATTTGACAAACTTATTTGAACTCCTACGAAAACACTTTTGGTAAATCAACCAGGAAATCACAAAAAAATAATAATAATAACCAGGATGTCTATTTTATTTTTTTAAGATAAAAGACAATAAAAGATAACGTTTAGGGCCACTCGACTTGGCCTCGGTTGTTTATCAAAGATGATCCGAAGATGGCGGGGAGTGTCTGAAGAGCAGCTGTATGCGATAAGTTTAAACATTCATTCACTGGAGAAGGGTCAATGAGTGCATCAACATGACAGAAACAATATTTCATTGCATATACAGAAGTATTATTTTATGGAGGCGCAAAATCTCTAATATTGTGAGGCTTGAAATGATCAGTTGGGAGGGGAAGAGAAAAAGGGGCTGCGCGCGTGCGTGCTGACTACTATTCGGGAGGAAATATACAGTTGTGTCGGTTAAGATATATATATATATATATATATATATATATATATATATATATATATATATATATATATATATATATATGCTCGTCGCTGTAGTTCAGGCGGTTAATTCTGAGTTATTTTAGATTTCGTTAGAGAGCCAAACAAATGTAGGTCAATGCAGCGGAATGGCCCTTTACTCCGACGCGTCGTGCAGCGGATGCCGGCTTCACTTCACGATGACCGCCCGGTGGAGGCGCGTGTGCCTGGCGGGCTGCCGGAGCGCATGCTGCTCCTAACAAATAACACAGTGAGTCCTGTGTTATTTCCGAGATTTGAACAAATCTGAACCTAAGATAATAATTTTTAGGGAGCGAGATGAGTTCAGAAAAGTAGCTGCTGTGATGTTCGGAGCGAGATGTGAAATAGGAGAATGCGCTCTCAATAGAACACAATGATTTGAAGTTTTCTTCTACCAATAGAAGAAAAAGTTTCAAAAATAATAATAAAATCAGTGCGCTCTCATGTCTTATTTCTTCTACTTCTTTTTAATTGTTTTTTTTTTTCACTTCTTTTCATCACATTTAATGCGTTTAAGTCTGAAAACGTCGACCCCGGTGATTTTGTGTGAATTAATTTACAAAGGTTATGAGCATTTTTTTCCCTCCTCCCACCAACTTATTAAAAATAAACTAAAGGAATAACTCCGAGACTATACCGTCATTTATTTCTGTTCTATTTATAGATTATTATTCCTTAAAACGGCTCTGTCATACTTTAAAGTCTGATGACTAAATGCAGGATAACATATATATATATATATATATATATATATATATATATATATATATATATATATATGTATATATATATGTGACGGGTTTTGATTGTAATACTGCGGCATTAATTACCTTTGCGACATAAAGAAAACCTAAACTGTAAAAGAAAGTTGAAGTTTTAGTGTTATGTTATTATCTTGAGAACATGTCTGCGCCGTCCATACCTTCAACAAGACGCGGTTTGTCCTCCTCAGGAGACTCGGTCAGGTATTCCTCTCCTCGGGAGTCGGAGCCAACATGGCGACTGAAGACAGACTCGTTCCTACATCCAGGAGGAGGAGAGGCTATAAAACCGCAGGGCAGCTTCCATCACGAAGAAGTGACGCCCTGCATGTTCACATGCACCGCTTCCGATAACCGCAAATCCGCACATTTATTAAAGCAAATATGGCTACTTTTTTTTTTACTTTTAAAAGAAAAATAAATAATGTATTTGTTTATGAAAGAAAAATCGCTGTTTCATGACTACATACAGTAAATCACAAATTGTAGTGCATGGACCTGTTGTGGTATTTTTACTAGAATTTCACTTAACGAAGGCGCAAGTGGAGAGAGAGAAAAAGGAGTAATATGTGTAATTAATGGGTTTTTAGTCCGCATTGTACAAAATTCCCATCAGCTGCCTTATCTATCCTTACGGTTTCTTCCTGCTCACTCCATCATATTGAAGTTTAACACTGACCAGAAACCATAACGCATAGCTTTTCTTAAAACCCGGACGGGGTTATACGACGGATAACGAAGTGCCTGTGGGCATATGAATGCGTCTGTGGGTGTGTTTGGGGAAGAGAGTGTGTGTGTTTGGGGAAGAGAGTGTGTGAGTCAGACCCATTTCCACCGAATATTCAACACTTTCTCCATTAATAGGGCCACCATGAATGTCGTTATATTCTAACAATATTATCACCTTTAATCACGTTACAAGCTCTATCCAAGCATTTTGATGAGATAACTGATATAGTTTGCACGAACTTATTATTAAATGGTAGAAATTGCCATAAGACGTTTGATTGAGAAAGTTTCTGCCGTGGGAGGGGAGAGAGTGAATCCAGTTTTTGTTTAACACTAATGGAGAAGTCAAGCTATAGCTCACTAACTGAACTTCTAGCAAGCTTCCTACGTTTTTATGAATTTCAAGAGGCAAAAATATTAGCCATTAAAATTAGTTAGTATTAGCTAGTTTTACCTCGTTAGCAATAGCTGTAATCCTAAAGTCAATAGCAGCTCGTTTCTCTGAAGAGCCGACGGTAATAAAGAGGAGAAAAGCAGCGGAGCGGGTCAGAGTTCACAGCCTTTTGGTTTGTGCCGACAGTATAAAATAGCAGAACTGCATAATATTAGCTTGGTGTGATGGGAATTTTATTTTTCGTTTGAATTAAAAAAATAAAAAGTTCATGATCTGAGTCTTTATCATAATGATAAAGACTTGCTGCCCCAAATTCTTGGGGTAGCAAGAATTTTTTATTTATTTATTAGATTATTTACTTTATTAGTCTAAAGTCCTATAGTTAAATAATTCTTAAATCCTAAAAGATATTTGAATGATAAGGTTTGACTGTCCGAGTTGTAAATGAATGTATATATTTAGTAGGAGTTAAGCCAAATGACTTTAGACATTTTTTGTGTTTTAACCTACAAATAAAAGAACTATAATTAGTTTGGCCACAGCACTAATGGTAACATTCAACTTGCTAGGAAGTCTTTGCTAATATTGGTGCATCTTAGCCATAGTTATCAATAAAAAAAGATTACACGACACTTTGTTAAAACATATTTTGATGCCTTAAAATGGATTTTTAATTTGAAAAAAAAAAAAATGCTTTTTATAAAAACAAACCATGTCGCTTCCAATGTATGTATTTATGGAGTTAGGTCTTCTCCACTTGGAAATCATGCTGGAAGCTGAATATTTAATAAGTGGAGTATTTGAACGCGTAGAAAACGTCTATTAAGACACTTTCTCTTTCTGATAAAGGTCAGTCCCTTTATCAGTTTCTGATAATTACACTTTGCCCCAACACAAGCCACTGCCAAGGACATCCCCTGTTTTCTCATGTTGGAGGCTTCACTTAGCTATTTTTGATATTCACAGAAGGCAGAAGCAAATTGAAAGTTGCACACTAACATCTTACTGCTGAAAGAACCTAATAAACAACCAGATCTCCCCGTTTAATGCCTCGTGACGACTGCAAACGTCAGTTTACTGGGACTGCATGTGAGACAAACACAAAGAAGAAAGTAATTACAAAGTGCAATTGTTTTTTTTAAATAGTTGAAACACATCACTGATAGAGAAACATCTGTTTTCACACAAAGTCAGAGGGGTAAGTCATTCCAAAATTATGACTAGAGATTGTTTTAATCTTTATACACAGAGCCATCTGCAAACAAAGCTCATCAGGAAGGTCTGTTTATACGAGCTATAAGACACGATGGCGAAGGGTTAGTGTTCCGAGTTTGCTTTCAGTCGTGAAACCTGGACTATAAAAGTTAACTGTAATTGCTTAACAGTATACGGTAGCAAAAAACAAAAAAAAAAGTTCTCCCAGTTCTGTACCAAGACTACAAGCTGTTCAATGACAGGGTGCACTTAGTTTCTCGAAGACGGCTTTTCTGTTTCGACTTGTGAAATAATCCGCTGTGTGGTTTTGTTCAACAGGTCCCATTTGCAGTTTATCACACAAATAACAAAAGGGAAAATATGTTCAGATGAGACCAGAAGTTAACTTGTTGCGTGTTGAATGTAGGTATATGATGCACTGAGGACACCATCCCTAATGAAACATGGTGGTGGCAACATCATGCTGTGGGGATGCTTAGAGAAATGTGTCAGACAGATTGAGCTAAATATAAAATCAACCTACTGTCAGACCTGTTGTGTGAGGAAGAGGCAGAGATGCGAGTATGGATGTGTAAAGCTGATGGAGACCTAAACCGAAAGATTTTTATTAGCAAGTTTTCAACAAAGTGCTACCTCAGCCGTACCACACAGTTTAGGGTCGTAAAGGAATATTAAAAAGGTCGTAAAATAGTTGAAAGGTTATGAATACTTTGAGGCTTGCTTCACCTTGTGGTACTTTTTCCATCCTGTACTTCCTGAAATCTCTGTTGAAATAAATTCAGCATGAAAGTATAGAAATGATCCTATAAATAGCTTTCACTTTAGAAAAAGAAAACGTAAATTCTACGGTAAAACAGAGTAGAATTATGGGTAAAGTATTTCTTTTTCTTCCACTGTTGTATGGCTTTGCTATTGTTGATTTTAGGGCTAAAAATGTTTTAAAGTTAACATGAAAACAACTTATGAGATGAATGTACAAACATAAAACAAACAAATGATTGTTTTGACTGATTTCATTTATTTACGGTAACTTCAACAGTTTTTTTTTTTATTGTTTTACATTTTGCTCATTTTTTTCCTGACACAATTTTACTGCTTATTACTGTTCAACATACAGATATTTTTCAGCGTTGTAATCGTGATGAAAATATCTAAACCACGGTAAATGTTTTACGAATTTTTCTCCGAACAACGTTCCAACGCCAGACAAACAACAGAATCATTGTCCTTATCGTCTATTGATCTTTTTCAACAACTATAAACTCCTCAAGAGTTTTTTTTTTTGGTTAAAGGACTTCCGTACAGGAAAAGCGTCTATGCTGGCCGCGGCTCATTCAGAGAAAGCGTGCCAGCGTATAAAGGGAGTGGGGTGTATAACAGTTTGTTGGCTTCAACAAGGTTACACAAGTTCAGGAAGGAGGATTGGTGACCTGTTTGCCAAGCCATCCTTAACTGTCAAAGTTGATATCCTGATAACACCATCCCTGTTTTTAAAACCTTATTTTGTCTTCCTACCATATCGTGCTGTACAGGATTAATTATTATTCACAGTTCCTTCATTATCCCTTGTTAAAACACAACGTGGTTGAGCTAAACCAGTCCACAGTAACAAAAAACAACGACGAACCAAAGATGAACATTTCAGTAGTTATGAACATGTTGCTGCATTATCAGCAGAATAATTTAATGCAAGATCAAGTCTGAGATTCCATCAGCCAATTTAATCAGCAGACCCAATGAAAAGAACCAAATGTGCCTGAAATTCTTAGCTTTTGTGTTAGCAATGGTTCACCACACTGAAAAAAGAGAACAAGTGATCCAACTAAAAAAAGAGAAAAAAAGTTAATTGACATATTTTTTAAAAATCTGGTTCATTGCTGTAGAATTTCTTAAAATGATCTCAAGAAGACAAATCATTCAGTAATGTATTTTTGTTTTGTTCTTATTAGATGGAAACAGTAAAAATAAGCAGCAAGATGGTCTCTTGGAGCATTTGAGTCTTTTACACATTCCCTGCTGGGTAGAAAAACCAACAACAAAAATATTAGATAGTCATAACAAAGGAAATGACTGTAGCAGCTGCCTGTATAGAGGAATGTTATATTTGACATACAAGTGTCAAAAGATAGTTCATGGTGATCTACGTTTGGGCAAAGGAAAATATAGGCAGAAACTAATAATATAACTAATATGAAACCTAATATAAAACTAATATGTATCAGTTCCAAGCACTAATTAGTCCAAGCGTCTCAGACCAAAACCCGACAGCTTTATAATTTTGCTTCTAAAACACACACACACACACCCGCACAGGTTTGCGTGGCTATCTTTGTGGGGACTTTCCATTGACTTCGATTCATTTCTACAGTCTAAACCCTAACCAAAACTCAATTCACACCTTTGTCCTAAATCTAACCCCTGACCCCAAAACAGCGTTTCACCCACATTGTGGGTCCAGGCTTCAGGAAAATGACACAAGGTATTAGAAACAAACGCGCGCGCACACACACTTTACCAGCCATTCACTTATACCTTAAAATGTCACGTGACTTTTTTTAAAACTTACCCATCTCTTGTTTTAATTCCCTCCATTGTGCACGCAAGGGTTTTTTTCCCCCTTTTTTGGTCAGCAGAGGGCAGTCTCCTGTAGTGTGATAAAGCGCTATGGTAACAAAAAGCAAAAGAACATGTTGATCCAGCGACTCCGGATGTCTAAGTGTCACACCTTCAAAATAAAAATATTTAGTCTTGACTTGCATCCGTTTTCTTCTTTATTTAAAAAAAAAATTATTATTAGATTTATTTTATTTTATTGGTTTTAGTTGTTTTTTAAGCAATATTTCACAAAGAAAACAAAAATAATCTTCATCTTCACATTTGAAAACATTATATATATACGGATGTAATGTGGATGTAAGTATGCCGTCTTCAAAATTCTGTCCACATTTAAAGATTAGTTTTGAAGCAGAAACTTTTATTGTGAAGGTTTCTATTCCGGAAGCAATCAGTGTAAGCAACAGAGCGCAGCTGTTTCAGTGTTAGAGTGGCAAGAGGCAGCTTCCGTAGCACACTTCTCTCATAACTCCAGCTTATATCTGATTCCAGGCGCATTCTCACAGCTTAGTTGCTCTTTACTGACGGCTAGCGCTGTTTCCTGCTGTTTGTGCCCGGTGTTCGGCGCTGTTCCTCGGCTATTTTCCCTAGCAGCAGGGATGGTACTGTCAACATCTCAACAAGTCGCCCTGGCGTTCACGGCGGTGCTCTTCACCTTTGTCGTCCTACCGAGGTTGTTCGGTGTCGGTGGGGGGACAGCGGCGAAGGAAACCAAATCTGACCATCGCTACAACAGAAAAGGTGACGAGTTCCCGTTCTGGGTTGTGTGTGTTTCCCACCAGGCCGCTGGTGTCGTGTGTGTGTGTGTGTGTGTGTGTGTTCTTGTTCGTGGCCTGTGTGTGGTTGTCGCATTTTTCCTCAGGAACAGTCAGGCTTTTACCCGAATATACCCGAAATATTGTTGCCAAAATACTTCCTTTAAAAGGAAGGAAACGTAACAAAAAGTGCAACATTCTAATCTTTTCTTAGGAAATTGGATTTTAAATCTAGTTGAACTTGAAGTGCGTTAATGAGGATATCTGTAGACTTGCTGAACTTTATATCCGGGTGGCTGCTGTCCATGGTTCTGATAACCTTATTAGTTTTAAAAGATTAAATGTCCAAACAGGATGCCGTAAAATAGTCACAAATTTAAGAAAAATGTGTTCTGTTGGCTATCAGTATTTTTTTCTGCGTTTTTTTTTTCTCAATTTAATTTTGCATTTAAAAATAGACTAGTGTAGATGTGAGTGAAGATTTGATCATTTTATACGAATATTAGCATCAAACCAATTTATGACGCACACAAAAAGTAACGCAATGATGCTATTTAGGGAGTAAAACTAAGGTTGTATTTGATATCAGTTTCATTTTAGAATTTTAGGTTTCTATAATATAGTACGCTAGTTTCTGAAGTGTACTTGAATGCACCATAAGGTTATGGCGTGAAGCCACAATGTCGAAGTTCAGTGATGTGGCAGAATTTGTGGGGAAACGTATCTTGACTGTGACTCTCTTTCTGCCCATACAGTGCAAAAATGTACAGATACAGACAAGATCTGCCACATTTAATCGTTTTAGATCTTTTGTATTAGCTAAAGTTAACCCGACTTAACATAAAAATCCATTTTAAATTGGTTACTCACATGAGAAAAGCTATTCAGTCTATAAGAATTAAATGCCCCTTTAAAGCTAATAAGTTGTCAACCTTAACATTTATATTAGTCCAGACTTTGCTTAGGCCACTTAATAGTTTTTGTTGTTTAAAAAAAGTATGCATTTTAATTAATATTTTAATAAAAATAAAATAAAGTTTTATGGGGGGGGGGTTATATTAGTGTGAAATATAAAACTTTCTAATTCAACTAGAATATTAATTATGGGTGTCAATTTAAAAGAGGCTGAAATTTTTGCGTGAAATTTTTCCTTCTTTTCATAAATATATGCAACTTTGTGTTGGTCCGTCAAAAACCCAGTAAACTGTAACAGAATGACAAAATGGCATCTAACGTTGTCCATGTTGAGTGTGAAAATGGAGGAGCCATTTTGTCCTTCTCTTTGCCAGCTGTGGGGCAGCTACCCGGACGAAGAACACCACGAATAATTCAATAAATGTGGCGTTGGCAGCAAGAATCTGTTGCACTCGGCGTCATTGTCATGAGGATGTTTTCTTTGCGCACTTTAACCCTCTTTACACAGATCCATTGTGGTTTGTCTACAGCTTATAGAGGTTTTATGGAGCACGTGTGGTTTTCTATCTGCAGCTTACAGTGCTGTAATAGCTACTTCCAGCAGTGTAGTGTAAAGTAAAAGTAGATTCGTGACACCAACCCATTACACTGAGTGGATTAGTGCAATCCCACCAAGTCTTTCATTTCCTTTTCCATTTAACATCCCAAATGGTCGCCATCTTGTTGTCAGCTGGGGAATAAAATCAGAATGTTTATCAGTTTTATGTTTGTTTTTTTTTAAGCCAAACATCGACACAAGAAAGTTTAAGTAGAGTTTTGGGATTTATTTGAAGTGTTTTTTTTGTGTTTTTTTTCCAAAGATGGGGTGATGATACAAAGTGGAAACGTTTGAATTTATTGTGGATTTCCTCTGAAGAGGCACCAATTCAGTTTCCTTTGTTCTCTGACCTGCAGGAAGAAAATTTGACCTGAAAGAGAAAACAGACTTCCAAGATGGTAGACAGAGATGGTTGATTTTATTTTTCTCTCGAACATAAAACTTAGGAATTAAAGGTGTTTATCAAAGCAATTGATGTTTGCTGGTCCTCTTTAGAAACCAAAAATGTTCCACACTCTTCATTTTGATGCACCTAATGGATCTGCAGGCAGATTTACCAGTACAACCCTAATTCCTTTTTATCTGGGTTTTCGGCACAGTCGACTCAAGACTCTCATACCTCTCCTTTCCCCGTTTCCATGACGCTGCAGGTCCAGGCCCCGGCGCATCCAGGGCCCAGCCCATCAACATGAGCCCCCCCGGCTCCCATCAGAGCGCCGACAACATCCAGCAGATGAAGAAGCGCCTGGAGCAGGAGATGAAGAGCGACAAGTACAAGTCCAACAACAACAAAGGCTACGTGTTCACCCTGATGCCGCTCTACGCCATCGGAGTGGGCGTGTTTGCGGCATATAAGTTTCTGAAGGTAGCCACTTTACGTCACACTCTGCCTCTCTCAAACGCAATTACTGAAATCGAAATGTCTTATTTGCTTCTCCGTCACAGATCAAGTCTTCAGATAACAAAACACAGAAGGATAAGTTTGCTAAGGGGGTCAAAAAGTCAGCGGAGGCAGGTGTGTTTGCCACTTTGCCTTTGTTTGGGCTGCTGCCGCACGTATTTGGTTACGGTTGATTTGTATTCCTGTCTTGTTTGTTTTTTTTTGACACAGAGAACCAGTTAAATGAGCTGGAACAAAGGCTGGCGCAGACGGAGAGGATGCTCAACTCCATCCTCACCCAGCTGGACCCGCTCACTAACTGGTCAGGTTTCCTCACACAGAAGTGTCCGCTGTTTAAATAAAAATAAAGCAGTTGTGTTAATTATTCTCCTCTGTTCTATGGTAGAGTTAGGTCGGAGCTGCTGTGCTTGGATTCATTTTGTGTGACCAAAGTTTAATAACAAGCAAATTTGTCACTTCAGTTTCTATTATTGTAAATGGAAAATGTTTGGTACAATATGATATATATTTGCTCTAGTAGCCATGTTTTTTCTTTCTGCAATTTTGTAAATATTGCAGAAATATCTAGCAATTTTTAATTTTTTTAAATTTTTTTTCAAAAAATGCAGATGTTCATTAAATTTGCTCCAATGCAGCCAGGGTTTCTAGAGAAGGTTCTCACTAGCTGCGTTTCCATTACAAATGAGAGCAAAGCTGTGTCGATATTCCGCTAATGTCGAAAAATCACAATTTCACAATTGCAGCGTTTCCGGTAAATTGGAAATGCAATTAAAATCACAACTGAATGAGTTTGTTCATGTGATAAGTCATTAGAAAACATGGAGCACCATCATCCTCCCACCACTTCCTGTCGTCGTCTTCATCATTTCTGTCAGTACCAACGTCGCCGCTGTCGATCATGTGATTCGTTTGATGTGAAAGTGTTTTGGGAAATACGCTAATTTCAATATAGTTGAAAAACTACCTCATGCTAGCGCAAAAATGTTTCTTTTTTTAAAATTGGCATGTTTCCATTAAGCAAAATTATTTTCCTAATTCCAATTTGCTCAATTATATGGTTAATAGAAACGCAGGTGCTGTTGTTGCTTGAAATGGACTAAAACCATTTTCTACACCAGCAAAACGTTAGGAAACTGGAATCAGAAAAAAACCCTTTTTCTGATGTACAATAATTTATTTTCTACAAAAATATGAATGGTTTGTCATAAAAAATATTTGATTAAGGTACATTCAGGCCAACATCCTGATGTCAAACCCATCAACCAGTGTACATTACCAATAGTTTCCTATTGCACATTCACCTCTACACACTTGAGTAGATTGTATAATCTCGGATTTCACTGTAATTCCACATTTCTGTCCCGTTTTCCTCCGTAGCGTGAAATCTGTGGCCCAGGAGCAGAAGAACGAGATCATGTCTCAGCTGCAGACCATCCGCTACCTGATGAAGAAGAGAGGAATGGACTGTCCGCCGCTGAGCGCCAACGGTGAGCGGGCTCAGGGGTTCTGTAGGGTCTCCGCACAAAGAATCACTCACACAAATCTGTGTGTTTTTAAAGTCTGAGCGATGGATAGTAAAACTTTTTTTTTTTTTTATATTCTGCTTTAAAATACCCAAATCAATTATTACACACAATAAAGTGGCCTGGCTCCCCCCAGGCCACAATAAAACTCAATAGTGAACGAAAGAGGGAATTTGGCCATTAAATCATATTTATTGAAGCATCATGTAAAAGCTCAAAGTCAGTGGATGTTGAAGACTGTCCCTGTAAAATCCACACAAATTAGCAGTTGTGCTGTAATTAAATGTGAAAAAATGCTTTTAGAAAGCACAACTGTAACAAAAGTGTATGTCCATCATCACCTAAAACCAGTGTTGTATAGTAACGAAGTAAAAATACTTCACTACTTTACTTAAGTATATTTTGGAGTACTTCATACTTTCCTGGAGTATGAAAATTTTTGATGACTTTCACTTTTACTTCACTATATTTCCGAACTTAATTGCGTACTTTTACTCCGATACATTTTCAATGTGTGGTTTAGTTACTCGTTACAAAAAAGCGAGAGAGAGAAACGCAAGTGTTTTGACCCCACCTACTGATTAGCAAGTAGCAAGTAGGCTACCGAACAAAGTCCGTAGCCTGCTTGCCTGGGCTTGTTCATCACCACCAATAGGATACTTCTTCTTCTTCTTCTTTTCTATTATGGCGGATCACAAGCAACTTTAAGGTGCATACCGCCACCTACTGTACATGAGTGTGTAGAAGCATTACTTCATATCTATTAAATTCTACTTTTTAATTTTGTATTCTTAAGATAAATAAACAATGCTTTCCTTAATTTGTGAATATCTGTTATGTTTCCTTCATTTCCTAATATACCTTTAAGATTCCATTCATGCCCCATATTTCTAACTATTCTCTTTAATTCTTCCCTTTCGAGTTCATTTGACTTACAGTTCATCAATATGTGTTCTACATTTTCTTTCTCTCCACATCTCTCACATTTATCATTATTTTTCCTCCCTATTTTATAAAGCATGTCATTTAAGTAGGTATGACCTACTCTTAATCTACTAATTATTATTTCTTCTCTTCTGTTTCGTTCATTAATGCTTCGAATTCAAACTGACTTTTGTACTTCATATAATCTTCTTCCTTTCTTATCTTCATTCCACATTTTTTGCCATTTCTTGATTTCTTTACTTTTAATTAGGATACACCTGTTTCGCTTCTCCCATTAAACACAAAGCAAGTCTCGCAATCAGTAGCAGTCACATGGAAATTCTATCTTACAAAAACTCCCCGTCCAACTTGAAGAAACACATCGAGGTAACGTCTTATGAAATGGTTATAATCTTCCTGTTTCAGTAACTATAGCTTGGTCACTAGGCACTACTGTATTGTGAAACGTTGACCATAAATGAACTTTGTTTGGCATTGTTTCAGTTCCACACGTGGTGTATTTAGCTTAGGCCTAATGTTGACTGTAGCAGGCTACCTAGACTCCTCTGTTCAAGGGGGGGCAGAAGCCATAGCGATAGCAATTTAGACTAAATTTAACAAATATAGGAAAGGCATGCAAGTTCAAAACCAGGTTTACAGATGCCAATAAGCTGCATTTCCCTCCCAATTCTTTTTTTCTTTTGCATAATGACCAGTTGTGTGCACCACCTACTGACTGTAGCATTGACTGATTCACTGATTTGTGAAGTAGAGTAATCGTAACAGCTCTTTTTCTTCATGTTGGCCGCATTTTCTGTACTATTTATTTTTCTCATTTTCAGCACTGACCTTACTTGAAGGGAAAACTTAAGGCTTACAAAAACTTTGTATTTTCTGTCCTGGAGGGTATACTAAGAAGCTGGTTCAGTTGTAAAGCAGGTTAAGTTAACCTTGTGCTATAGGTAAAGCACCTAATTTTCTTAACTAAATGATGCCTGCAGGTATATCCATTAGCAGGTTTAATTTTGCCTGCACTTGGTTGGGTACATTATTTTAAGTGTATTTGACAAGTTTACCAAAATATAAAAAATGTCATTCAAACTGCATTTGCTTTGTTTTACTTTTTACTTGTACTTTTCATTACATTACTTGAGTACATCCATTTTTACAGTAATTTCCATACTTAAGTACAAGAAGTTTCAAATACTTTAAGACTTTTACTCAAGTAACATTTCAGTCAGTGACTTCGACTTTTACCAAAGTCATATTTTGGAGAGGTACTTGTACTTTTACTTGACTCTGAGATTTCAGTACTTTATACAACACTGCCTAAAACAAGTCTTCACACTGGTTTCCTCACCGTTCCATTTCTTGGCCATCATTTTTGAATTCCCAGCCCCAGCGGCCCTTTGCTTTGAATCTCCCTTGGAGTCGGTTTTGCATGAGAGGCAACATTTCTGACTGTGGTGGACGGGGAGATTTGCAAGAATCGATGGAGCCCAGACTTCTGTGTCACACCTGCTTTGCATGGAAGCCTTGTGTTTGCGGGGCGCTAAAATCCCACTCTGTGTTTCAGACGTGTCCCGCGGCCGGAACCTGGACGAGCTGATCGAGTCGATCGGAGCCAGCCAGACCCCCACGACGGCGGACGCTCAGCCCTCCCCCGACTCCCTGGAGGCTCCAGAGGAAGCTGCTGACGGCAGGGACGAGGCGGCGGCGCAGGGCGACGAGACGATGGAGCTCCGGCCGGAAGAGTCTGCTGAAGTAGAAGAAGAAGAAGAGGAGGAGGAGGAAGAAGAAGCAGAGGCGGGTGATAAAGGGGAAGACGAGGTGGAAGACTCGGAGTGTTCTTCATCATGCGAGACAAACATTGAGCAGGTGTGTTCAGAGCAGCCTGGAACCGGCCTCAGGAGGCGCAACAGGCCTGAATGAACTCTCCACCAGGAGGTAGCGATGTGACAGTTTACTAGGAATATTTATTATCTGAAAGGCTTCCACGGCTCACAGTCATGACATGAACCGTAAACCTGAAACGGATCTGTTTGCATGTTCCTCTCACAAAGGACAGCAAAGAGCTGCTGCTGGAGGATTATGAGCCAAGCTAGGCTAGCTAGAGATGAAATGCGTTTCTAGATCTCAGTGTTCTCCAGACGAATGACTAAAAATTAGAATGTAATCAAAAAGATAATTTGGTAAAACAAACAAAAATAAAGATTCATTTACACGCAGTGGTACATTTAAAGGGTTTATTTCTGTTTGTTTTGGGGATTGTGGCTTTCAGCTAATGAAAACCTGAAATACAGCTAATTATCAGATTGAATTATTTTCTTACGCCCAGCCAGACTGTCATTTCCTGAAAACACACAAAAAAGAAAAACCTGGTAAAAGTGCACACGGGGTCAGTGCAACCCCTGCCTGACCACACACCGGGTAACGAGCTTGTGGGGTCCTAATGTTATCTTAAGACTGCAGGAGGGTTAAAAGGTCACGTGCCTCTTTGTATTTTTTTTCCTACAGTTTTTCATCCCACTCAACCTTCTAATAATGCGCTTTGTACAGGCTGTAAGATATTTGCCGGCATTTGTTGTTCAATGCAGAATTAAGTGGAGTTTCTTTTAGGTAAAGAGGGGATAAAACCCTCAAAGAACCTTGAATTATGAGTCACAACAGTTAATTTCCTTTCGGGATCAGTGTGGTGGTCCAGCTTAGATGTTTCGATGACAACATTGCACTGATTTTATTTAATTCAAGCAGGGGGAATGATGACGAAGTTTGCAGCAGCTGGAAGCCATAATCGGCAAAATAAATCATGCACTTTTTAAAGATATTTCCGACCTGAGATGCACCTGCACTGTAATAAGACCAGCAATGCAGACTATATTCCACAGACATCGCAATTTATCTAAAGATATTAACACCTGTGTGTTCTTGAGAGCCATTTTCTCCATAAGACAGATAAGGGCAGGGAGGGGTTTTAAGGGTTTATAGAGCAGCATTTGTTTGTCCGTGTGAAGGTCATGCAAACAGAGCCGCCTGAACTTCACTTTTTTTTCCACCTCTTGTCGTCCGTTTTCTTTTCAGAACTGTCTGAATGTTGAAGCCGAACTGTTACATAGAAGCTTAGTGTTTCCTTGCCTCGTTGAACACCTCTCAGCTCCAACAGCAGCAGCCTAACCCTGCAGACAGACACCCAAGTTGTACAGAAGTACGAGTAATGCAGCCCTCCCCCAACCTGTTGCTGTCCGCGAGCTGAGAGAAGGATCCTACACCTTTCAATGGATTTGTTTTCTCTTTTTGCACATTTAAGTACTTTATTTTTTTCCCCCCTGAAGAGACTGATGCTGCTGGATGCTGTTTAGATTGCAATCCTATAAAGAAGTGAACTTTAGCTTGTGGTGCGATGGACGTCCAGCGTAACTGCATGGGGTTTCCTTTAGTTTATATGTTCAGAGTGAAACCGCATGAACCGACAATCATTTAGCCTGCTACAGACACACGGTGTCGCGTCTTCTTTAAACTCCTATTTACAACAGTTACCACTCTGCCTTAGCATCCCATTATTATTATTATGTGAAAAATTACACTAAAATACAACGCCATATTAGGGTCACTGCAGTGAGGGAATGAGTACATTCTGGAAAAAACAAGATCATTTCTGAGTTTGAAAAGTCCAAAGTTAGAACTTATCTTTGCAAAAAATTTGGAAATTTTCAGAGTTTAATATGAAAATTAGCAAATTTTCTGCTTTTCCAATTCAGAAATATTCTTGTTTTTGGTAGGAATTTTGAAACGGAACATTTTCAAAAGTCAAATCTTTGACTGTTGAAACTCCTTCTCAAATTTGAGATTGATCTCAAAGTCCGAGTTTGATCATTTTTAGCAAATATTTCACTTTACGAGCTCAGAAATGTCCTTGTTTTTCTAGCACATTTTTACCCTTTCAAACTCAGAATTTTACTTTTTTTAAATAGAAAGTTTGAAACTTGGATAATTTCAACTGTTAAAAATGTTTGATTTTTGAAACTCAGAAATTTCCTAGTTTTTTTTTTCCCTAGAAAATTTCTAAGATTAATCTCAAAATGTCCAAGTGTTTTTGGCAGACATTATGATTTTTTTCTATCTACAATGGCCCTAATATCTGATGTTTTAATATGCTACACTAAATAACACTTATTTGTTTATTTATTTATTGTCTTTAAAGTGAGCATGAGTGACTATACTTATTGATTTCAGCTGCCTGGGTTAGCCTTGTTGCTGAATCAGATGTCGAAATCTGGTGGATTGTGTTGAATTGAACACAGATTAACAGGTTTAACTTTTTTTGTTGTTGTTGTTGTTCATTACAATTGAATATTAAAACCAAAGCATTTTATTCCTGAGCTGTCCACCCCTGGGCCGGGTGGCGAATTCGGAAAGCTGATCTTTCACAGCTCACAAAGAAGAAGTTTGCCTTATTTTGCCACTGTTTTCGTCCCGTATTTCCCATGTGTGCATTGGTAAAGCCTGTGAGATTGTTCCATGTTGCGGCTGAGCGGACAAACTCGGCTTGCCTTGGGAGGAAATAAAATTGCAAAACAAAACTTGATCTCCATCATATTAAGAAGCTGAAAACTGCTGAAATATGTCAAGGATGGTATTTAAAATGAAAATAGTTTGAGTTTGCTGGGAGCGGTGGTAGTTATAGTCTTAACAGATACCAGGAGGAAGGATCTATGATGGTTCCGCTTTGCGCACAGAAGATGCAGCAGTCCGTCACTGGAGGAGCTCTTCAGTTCAATAGCTTCATGTATGACTAGTCTCTAAAAACTGGAACACCTGCCTGAAAATCAGCATGAAGAATGCGCCAATGACCAAGTTATCCACCAGATGGCAGTCTTACATCTTTGTAATTATTATAAGTGCAGAGTGTTGATTTAATATTTAAGATTTGTAAACTACAGACAAAATTCATATGCATTGAGTGTATGGGGTAAGTTGAACCGCGTCACACTTTTCAGATTTCAGTTTTCCAAAATAAAATAATAAACATACGTTACACTTCATAGCTATCCACTACTTTGTGTTGATTACTCCATTAAAATTAAATGAAATTGAGATGCCTTCTTGATATCAAACTGCAGATGGCACCAGAGCAACATGCCTAAAGCTGGAGCCACAAGGTTAAATTAGAAACATTTTCTACTGGGAAGCTTTGGCCTACTTCTGTGAGCAACATCATATTAATAAATAGTTTTTTTAAATTTACATTGTGAGGGAAATGGGTCGAAGAGAGAAGTATTAAACAAGCAAGATGGAGCAATCGTGAAGTAAAGCTTCCCTCCATGTTCAGTAGAACAAGGTATTTGGAGGAACTTCTCTAAAGTGTCTTTGCAAATTAAACCATCTCTTCTAATCATAGCTCATAATTAGACCATGCTGAGTTTGTTATTGTCTTCCTTTCATGTAGCATCAGAAAAAAGATAGGGGATTTAGTGCAAATTAGCTTGGCTCTCTCAATTATGAAAGCAACATTTAATCAGCTTACTCGCATTCCGTTGGGATTCCCGCCCAATTCCGTCCAACGACTCGCGGTGAGTACAAGACGGAATATTTTACGAGCCACGCAGCCGTTACGAATGGGAACTGAAGGTATTTAAAACAAGATGTCCACAGACTGCAGATGAACTCATTCCCAGAGCGGGCTCCCTTCAGGGTCATGCTGGACTTCTAAACACGCCAAAGTGATCCCGGGAGTGTTGTGGCATTTATAGCGCAAAAGTGGTTTTTATTGGCACCGTTTACATTCCCATGGACTGCTGATCTTAAATGACTATAGCTCCTTCTGTGCCTGGCTTTTCCCATATTCTAACATCTTTGTGTAATCATGTGCAAAAGGCTTAAAGCATCTCTTAAGTTTTTGTGTTTTACAGTAAGGAACAGATTTTTAAAATCAACCCAGTGGTGCCAAAGAATCAGGATACAGATAATCTTCCGACTTCCAACAAACTATTGACTTGATCATTTGATAATTTGACATTAGGGACAAGACAAGAAGAGGGCAGGTGCGCTTTGATTATAAGTTTTCCTTTAATTTTCTCAGTTCTTTCAACGTGAGACGTTGGACAACTCAATGTGATTTTGGCGAGAACTGCACGAAGACAACAGAATTGACATTTTATTTATCAGGAACATGAGGAGGAAGACTGTCGTCTTCTGAGATTTGGCGTTATGGGACTGTCACTGAAACGGTTGAGAACTCATCCAAACAAACGTGTAGTTATATGAAGAGACAGTTGTCATACCTGGATGTGTCTCGTCTTGATTTGTTTGTTCCGAGAGTGCTGGGTTCCTTTCATTCCCTCTCAAAGGCAGGCAAAAATAGCCTCTCTTACTCACGGTGAAAAAGTAAGCTGTTTTCGTATCTTTATTTGAAGAGACAACTGAAATCACAAAGGTTTTATTTTAGGTTTTAAACAAAGGAGTGTCTTTTTGTGTCCTGGTTGTTGTCAGAGTCAGCAGGTTTGTGGAAAGCAAGCAGAAAGTGCGCGCGGAACAGAACTGAAGGTACCGACAGAGAACTCAACCAATATCCTTTGTTTTTTATGCGATACAATGTGATGCGGTCATGTTCCTGCTGTTTCTGGACCAGTGCTCTCGCTTCGCTGCTCAGTGTTTCTTAACATTGACTTGCAAAATCATTCATCTCGAAATTGACATTTTTTGCCCATCCTTCTTTGCATGAAAGGTCAAACTCGGTCAGATAGGACAGAGAGGGTCTGTGAATGCCAGTTTCCAAGACTTAGTACAGATTCTCCATTTGATTTAGGTCTATACTTTGGCTAGACCATTCTAACACATCAATTTCCACATCTAACCCTTTCCATTGTATCTCTGATTGTCTTCTGCAACTCCAAGCAGTTTTTTTTTCTAAGGTAAACTTTCTTGTTCATGCTAAAGAAAATCATCTCACACCATGACGTTGCCACCACCCTGTAACACAACAGGGGACGTGTATTTAGTCAGCTTACCAATTAGGTGACTTCTGATGGCTTCAGTGTGTTTTATTTTGAGGCATCTAATTAAAAGAGTCTGAAAACATAGGAACACCATGTTTTGTATATTTTTGTTTGGAGAAAACAATAAAACCATGTTCATGCTTGTCATTCAAAACAATGTGAACAGTATGCTCTGTTCTGGCCTCAATAAGCTGTAAGCATCATTTATTCTTTTTAGTACATGCATATATAAAAAGAAAAACACAATGAAACTAGATTTTTCTCTCCCAGAATCTGTTGCACATGACCCGTTAAAGTAATCCCCCATTTCTGGAAAATGTCCCTATGGAAACAAACCATGGCTGTGCTCCTGGCCTCCATCTCCCCCTGGGACCGATCCTGTCAGGCGAAATGGACCGGGCAAGGACTTTCCATCGGGCGGTTTCTTTCCTTCTCCTTTTTTTGTGCCCTCCAGTTCCTGATAAAGATCAGCAATCTGGCTGCTCTATTTTTAGTCGTGATATTATGGGGAGGGAGAAGGAACCCGGGATGCTGTTTGCTGCCTGCATCATTCAGAACACTGATGGGCTGTTTATAGGCAGCGACCGTCCTGGACCGCTGTCGTCCCCCGTGCTCTAAGATAAATGACCTTATTAGCGAAACATTAAAAGGAACTATTCATCACACATGGAGTTTTTCACCAGCTCAACCTCACTTTGAAGCAAAATTGAAATCAGTGTATTGTAGAAAGTCATCACCCCTGTATTTGCTGTGAGCTGACATCTCCTCTGTTGGTGATTTGGGTATGGGTTGAGAGCTTTAGTGTTGGAGTTCTTCCCTGCTACAGTCTTGGGAAGCGGGAAGGTTCTGATGATGGGTTGTTTTGGGTCAGAGGCACAAATAACTTCAGGCTATATGAAGTCCTTGATTTTCAGGGTGTCCCTTAAGGGAAATACTCCAAGTCTCCAGGGGAGTTCAGCGCCAGTGTGGGTTGAGAGAGTTATCTAAAAGGGTGAGATTGGGAACCAACTTTTCTAATCTGAATCCATTTTGTTTTTGGACGTCTGTGCTACGAGTGAGCTTTTTTATATATATATATAGAGAGAGAGAGAGAGAGAGAAATGTTTGAGCATATGTCATCCAAAGGGTTCACAGTCCCAATTCTAAATCAAGAATTGATTTAGAACCTTTATTCCTAGACTTTGGCAATAATAAACTTTTCCGCAGCCTTAGGGACGTTTTGAACAGAGACTCAAAATGCCCAATGTTCATGAACTATGTTGTGATTGCGGCTTCCACTGTCTGTGGCCTGAAGATTGTTGGTGCTTTTATAGTGGCAGCAACACCAGGACACTGATGAACACCAGCTGAAGCAGGAGATCTTAAGGATAAAGTGATGTCATTCACAGACATGTTTGCTTTTCGTGCTATTTTCACACCTGATAGTCCGGTAGAGTCAGTATGATTTCAGACTAAAATGTCAACATTTGTTACGTTTTCAATTGGTGCAGTTACATTACATTATCGAACAAACCAAACCCTTTGAAAAAAAAAACTGTTCTCTTCCCTCGCCTGTGGTGGCGCTGCAGCAGGAACCACTGAAGGAAAAACCGCTAAAGAAGAGATGAGTGCAATTTCCTTCGTCAACAAACAAAAATGGAATAGCGTCAGATTTTAGCGGTTGCAGGATTTTGGTAAAAGAGCACAAGCTCTTTCTCCTGTTAGTGTTAAACTTGTCTGTTTTTGGTTGTTGCCGGTCAAGTTTTGGATTTGAGGATATGGAAAATGTCGCCGTCCGGTGCTACTGTCAGAGCGGGGAGAACCAAAGGTAAGAGCGGCGGGGGGGAACTGACGTAAGAGCGGGTTGAATACGTAATAGACGGCGGGGGAGGAAACTGGTGGACGAGGGGCGTACAGGCGAGAAGAACTAACTTAAAAGCAGCGGCGCCATCATACGGG
Organism: Xiphophorus hellerii; assembly: GCF_003331165.1. Classification (NCBI taxonomy): domain Eukaryota; kingdom Metazoa; phylum Chordata; class Actinopteri; order Cyprinodontiformes; family Poeciliidae; genus Xiphophorus; species Xiphophorus hellerii. The sequence goes on along the minus strand of NC_045688.1, from coordinate 15,818,949 downwards.
ATATTTACGGGAAAATAATACCGGAGCACAGCGGGAAGGAGATTAAAAATTATAGCTTCCCAGCCAAAACGGGAGACTTAGCAGGTATGCATTTACCCAGAATGCCCTGCGCTATAGTCCAGTTCCAGGGCTGGTGTGGATGCACCCAAAGTCTCTAGGTAAAGTCAGTAAATTTGCTGCTACTGGGATTTTTTATTATTTTTATTATTATTTCCTTGTTAAATGTCGCTGTAAAGTGACCAGAAGACTTTTTAAAACTCTAATTGTCACTAATGAAAGATGATAGATTCTTTTTTTGCTGCCAGTTAAAATCATTGCATAAAAATGTCACTATTACTGGAACAGTCTTTTAAATCCACCAGATGAATGTAATATAAAATAATTGGATGGATTCTGTGTTTGTTTGCTTCTTCCAGTTTCGACTCGGTTGACGGGGTCTAATAAGTTGGTGTCGGACCCCCTCTTTCCCCACTGCTGAACAGAATGGCGCGGTTACACCTTTCACATTTAGAAACAAGACACTGAAATGCAGAAAGATTGCCTCTATGCAATCTTGGGGTAATTGGGTCACTCAGAGGTTGCAGTTCTACAAACGGGTCTTACATCAGGGGATAATGACGCATGTAATTATGGGAAAAATCACCCGTGGTGTGTCTTCTCGTTGATTGAGCTGTGCTCAGATTCCCTGAAGATGTTCCTCTTCCCTCCTCTCACACTGTGGCGGCTGTCAGACGACGGGCCTTCTGGCAGACTGCTGCTTCGTGGCTCCTTACGGCAAAATCTGCCAGCTGACGACTGGGAGTGCTTGGCTGTCTCGCTGATAGGGAGCACCTGCTACTATCTATAGCAACTGAGGATTGATGAGTCACGTGGAGTTTGATGAAAAGGATCAAAATGGTGAAAGAAAGGCTCGACCAAACCAATCCAACCCAATGTGAAAAGTAATTGTACCATTTGGGAAATCCTGGTTGAACCGATTAGGCTCGAGAGCTAAATTTAATCTGATCAAATCTGCGTCCAGGCTTGCTTTACAACAGAATGTATCATCAAGAAATTGCATAGAAAAGACCTGTCCGACAACATGAAGTAAGTTGTTAGGTCTCAAAAAGCAGCTCATAGTGCCATTTTCTGAGGATTAAATGTTTAAAAAAAAAAAAAAGGCATTAGGACTTCAGCAAACAGCATTTGGAGTCATTATCTGCCAATGGACACAAGATGGAACTTTCCCAGAAAGGAACGTATCAAATTTACTCCAAGAGCACGTTTGAGACTCATCCAGAGGGTCACAGAAGAGCCCAGACCAACGTCTAAAACACTGCAGACCTCTATCTCAGGTAAGGTCAGGGTTCATGATTTAACTATAAAAGAACAACTGGGGGAAAATGACATGGGACAGTTTTGAGGCCAGAACTACAGCGAGGCAAAAATAAAACAAAGGCAAAGGCCGGTCTTACACTTTCCTAAACAAATAACTTGATTTAACTTTAGTCAAATCCTTCTCACTATGATCCTCTGATTTAAACCATCAGTAGGATGCACTTTTAATGTTTATTCTTTTTACACACACACACATATATGTATAATTTATAGTTACAAAAATTATTCCTCAATTACTGCGGTTTTCAAATCTTCACATTTTTTTTGTAATTTGCTTATTGCTCAAATAAAAACGCAATAAAATAAATTTGTGGGATGACTTGTACTGTGCCCAACACCCCCTTCCCAGCCAGTTCTTCCGTCTTCTTCGTGGTTTGCGCCAGTGGCAACATCCGGTTATTGATCATGTGACTCGTGTGATGAGGAAAAAAAGCGCTTCAGTTGCAGTTTTGCAAAAAATAATGAAACAAACCGATTTTGATACGGCTTTAAAACCTCACCTCATCTCGCCAAAACTATTCACAGGGGTCAGTCCTTAAATATGGAAACTGCAATGAAGGACTGAGAGAACGACAGTAAACGAGGACGGAGTCAAGGGAGAGAGAGAGCCGTCCAAGAAAAGACGAGTAGGACACGAGAATGGAAGGGAAAGAAGGGCACAAAGAAAAAGGACATAAGAAGAAGGTCAGAATGGAAAGGACACAATGCAGAAAGGAACGACAGAAGGAAACAGAAAAAGGAAGAAAAGTGAGTCTAAAAGAAAGGCAGAACACGAGGAAGGCAAAGAAAGATAAGAGAAATGATGCAACTACTTTTTTTTTACTCGCATAAGGACTGAAGTCTGGAAAATAAATATTTTTCCAGTCTCTTATTTTTCTACCTTTACTCACACCTGTAAGGTACTCAAATATCAGTGCTTCTCCAGTCTGTTCTGAAACCTGATGAAACTTCATCAATTCTAGCTTCCCACAGGAAGAACAGAAACCTTCCCTTTCCCCCAACTTTGTGGCAGCGCGCTCGGAAACCCTTCATCTGGGCGGTGGTGCGGTGTGGTGGCTGGTGGGCGTTGGTCTAAGTCAGCAACTACATTCATCCTTGAACGCAAAGTGCAGCTGAAGACCTGTTGATTCTGTTTTGTTCTCCATCGGTTTTTCTTTTTCTTTGCTTTTCGTTGGGTTTGAGAGGCGTGAATTTCTGACTGGCATATCTTTCTCCGCAGATGCTTCTGCTGACCCTCCTGGCTCCGAAGATGCGGGCGCGGATCGGTTTTCACCGGCAACAGCAGCAGCAACAACAATGAGAACGACGTGACAGAAGACGGAGCGGATTAGTTTTTCCAAGACAGCCTCTAACGGTGATGCCGTCATCGATTCCCAGAGAGCTGTTGCTGTTGCGCGTTCCGCTGTTTTAGGCGGCGTGCCGGACGCTGACGAGGCAGGCGGCTGTGCGTCTTGGAGAGGGGCAGGGGACGCCGGAGACGCGCAAGCAGCAGCATCAACATCAGCGGCGGCGGCTCCCCACAGTCTGCTCGGATTCGGATCATCCGGCAGCCTCCGGGCGTCGCTGGGCCGTCAGAGCGGACCGCGCGATGCGCACCGACCACCTCCGTCTGGGCGTCTCTCCCTGAGACCCCATCGAGTCATGTCTGAAACGGAGCGATGGGCAAGTTCGACGACAACGAGAGGATAATCCTCAACGTCGGGGGCACGAGGCACGAAACCTACAAGAGCACCCTGAAGACCCTGCCGGGGACGCGCCTGGCCCTGCTCGCCTCCGACTCGGACATCGACTCCGTGCTGGACCAGCTGCAACAAGTCCCCGGCTTCATCGAGTACAACGCGCGGACCAACGAGTACTTCTTCGACCGCCACCCGGGCGTCTTCGCCTACGTGCTCAACTACTACCGCACCGGGAAGCTGCACTGCCCGGCGGACGTGTGCGGACCGCTGTTCGAGGAAGAGCTCTCCTTCTGGGGCATCGATGAGACGGACGTGGAGCCGTGCTGCTGGATGACCTACCGGCAGCACCGCGACGCGGAGGAGGCGCTGGACGTGTTCGAGCTCAACGTGGACACCACCTGCGAGGAGGACGACGAGGTCGGCAAGAGGCTGGGGATCGAGGACGTGGCGGCGGACGGGAACGTCAGCCTGTGGAGGAAGTGGCAGCCGGTGATCTGGAACCTGTTCGAGGACCCGTACTCCTCCAGGGCGGCGCGGGTAAGGGCGCACCGCCGCGCGCATATGGCGGTTCACTCTCTTTTTTTTTTTCCTCCCTTTTTTTAAATTGTTGTTTTCATTCACAGAAACGCACAGCTTTGTAGTTTGAAACAAATCAGCTAAAAGAGTTCTGAGAGCATTAACGAGTGGTCCCATTTCCCCTGTTAGACCGAACCAAGCAGGTTCCTCAGTGCCAAACGCCACAGCCCACACTTGTTGATGTTGATCATGTCAGAACTTTGCTGCTTATATCTTTACACATATTATGTTTTTTAAGACCCCACTCTTAGAAAGTTCGCATATATAAGGCAAAGTCCGGTAATGTATTGTTTCTGTTCTGCTAACTATCACTTTAAGAAGGATTAAACCCAGAGGTGGTCCAATATTATCTGAGGCCCGAGGCAGGGGAGCCCGCTCTCAATTACCCTTATTGTCCAGCTGCACCTCGGTAACATTTAATACCAAACCGTTATTTTTTATTTTTCAATATTTCACTTTAAAATGTAAAATCTAATACTTTGAAAAAGTATTAGATTTTTGTTGTCACACAATTGTTCTGATGATTGGCAGGCATAACCTGAGTGACTCCAACAAGCATTTTTCTAGTTATTTCATTTATTGAGGAAAACAGTCAATCCAAACTGAGATGACTCTATGTTAAAGTCTATAAATAACTGTAACTAACCATATTTATTTCCATATCAGGGCTGTACAGTAAAGAAATCTAATTTGAGAATGTCTGGCAGCATGTTATAGGATAAATATTAAAAAGGTTTTGTCTTTATGGGTTACAAAGCATTCCTAAGGTTTTGTGTCTTCAAAATGTTGAATATTACAGAATAACATTCTTAAAGTGTTTATTATATTAAAGTCTAAGATCAGCTTGCAGCAAATGGAAAACCTAGCCAAAGTTGCATATTAAGAATATGCAAGTTAATGTTTTTCTTAGCTTAAAAATAACAAAGAAATACTACTGTTTGTTATGTTAAGAAAATACATAAAATAAAAATAGGATATGAAACCGGCACTAACACCTGCTTGAATGACTATGGTGAAAATTCGGACACCAGACTGATATATACTGTATGTATATATATATATATATATATATATATATATATATATATATATATATATATACACACACACACACACACACACAAATATATATATATAATTTTCTAATGTATTTTTCAACTGTATGTGAAAAACTAAATTTGGGTTTTTATTAGAAGTGACATGATGATCAAAATTAACTTAAAAACAGTTGGACTTCATCTGTCATAAGTTTCTCTCTTGAGCTGAAATACTGAAATGAACTTTTAATTGATTTATTAAGATGCATCCACAAACCACAGCTTGTTTTCAACTGAAATAGTGTGCCGCTTTTGCATTCTTTAGACATTACTCACATATCATCACCTTCCTAAAATAATAGCCTTAGACATTTTTTGCCAAAGAAAATTTATTGGGCCAAAAATAATCACTTTAGGTAAAAAGAGACCCAGGCCATTATTTTAGGATGGTGATGATATTATATGGGAGCCATTTTTCGTCTATATATCCATCAGCTAGTCAGCCTTTTGCGCATCATGTCAGTGTTTGTGAAGCTCTTGATTCTAACAAACAGTTGGTTAAAAACAGAGCAGCAGATAGAGATGGTTTCATACGCTGTGATTACATCATTCCTCCTCTTCACTGTCTACAGGTGGTGCCACAAAAAGACTATGAGGTTGATGTTTGAACAAAGGAAGCAGTATTGTTGGTTTACATAAGAACAAGAGTTAACCAAACACAATATCTGACTCTACGCTTAGTACATTTTTGGAGGAACTGTGTTTCTTTTCTTCTTCCCAATCATTACAGTCGAGAAGCTGAAATGCAGCACACAAAAGTCAATAGCCCTGTTGAATGTTTATTTGTCTTACAGTTTGATCGATCAGAGGAATCTGTGGTCTCAAGTTCCGAGGTCATATGGACGGGCTGAGCATTGCATGAAGGATCAATGTTTTGTTTTCTCCACTTGCTCTGGTCCATAATCTAATCCTAACCCAGATATATTTAATTAATAAAAGTACAAAAATTTAAGTTGAGCTTCTATAACTACTAAGTCGGAGTGATGCATTAAGCTAACAGGATGACATGAAACAGAAAAAGGAGCTGAGATGATAGCAATATTTGAAGGAAGACCAAAAATTCCCCTTTCTTTTTGTTTTTTAAACAACAACTCCACTATATTTTAAAGAATCCAATCCCATGTTTGGCTAGTGCATGTTGTGGTATATGATTGTATTGTTTTAATGTGGTCTAAAAATAAAATGTTTCTGCCATATACCCAAAATGTTACCCGCTAGCTAGTGTCATTTTTAAGCTAGCACTGTCAACATGGCAACAGCTAAAGAACAACCTTCTCTTTAACATTAAAATGAGAGTGACAGACATGCACTAGACAAAGTGTCGCATTTAAAACGCTGACCTTCAAATCCAGAGGTCATAAGATCAACTTACATTTGTTTTATCAGCTGAAGTTATAATTTGATAGCAACTGGTTCAAATTTCGCAAGAGTAATAGTTCGTGTCACTCTGAAAAGAACTATTTTTTTCATTATCACAAATCTTATTTTTTGTTTGTTTTTTATATCTATAATCACACTATTAATCACGTTCATGTAGTTGAATTTGGTAGCCTGACAAGTTAGTTAGCTTGTTTATTAGCCATGTTATCTGTGTCTGAAGGCAGTTTATTTTACCGACAGGCGGGATAAATCAGCTTGTTTCAATCCTTGTAACAAAACATTGATAAATTTATAGTAAGCGCCGTAATTCCTCCGTCGCTTCAGCCACACATATTTATTATTCTCTATAGACAAATTGATAAATCAGAAAACTTTATCCAAAAGAAAGAACAGGAGTAGGAAAAGTGGGTTTTCCATTTTTTGGACTGTAGGTGCGTTTCCATTGACCATATAATGGAAAAATAATTTGACATCTCAAAAATAAATTTACTTAGTGGAAACACTGCAATTTCGAAAAAAGCCTAGTGGTTTTATAGTCATGGCGCTAGGATATGGTGTGTTTGTGGTTTTTTTTTGTTGTTGTTTTTTTTACCCGTATCAGAATTGGTTTATTTTGTAGAACTAATGGAAACACTTTTTCCACATTACACAAGTCACATGATCAACAACCGGATGTAGCCACTGTCGCAAACAACAAAGAAGACAACGACAGGAAGTAGTTGTAGAATGATGGCGCGGCGTGATTTCTAATGACCCATTGTGTCAAAAAACTTTTTCATGTGTGATTTTACAGGTTGTTATTTAATGGAAACGCCACAAAATTATTTTTTCAACATTTTGTGGAATATTGACTAAGTTTTATGCACATTTGTAATGGAAACGCAACTATTGGCAGCACAAATCAACCAGATAAAACTCCAAAGCTTTAAAACTGCAGTAAATCTTGAAACCATTAGCTGGACTATATCCTCCATAAACAATATCGATACCGGCGTTTATCTCATTGTACAACAGCTCTATAGCTAAGCCAACAGAGCTACCTGAACATTACATATAACTAACTCAAGATAACATTACCCTGTTTGTAATTATTGTTTTTATATACCACACTTCTTTAATTTTTATATTGAATGATTTTTTTTTTCTGGGCATTTATTGTACTGATTAACAATCATCAGGGACTTAACACTGATAAATATCATGTTTGGTTTCAGCAAAGAGTTGATGGAGCACAATGCTTGTTTAAAAGACACATGCAGCTGTCGGTGCAGGACATAATCATGTTCTCTAATATCTATACACAAAACCCTTCATGTTTGACTGAGACAAACAGGACTTAATTAAAGCTCGTGTTTGTGTTAAAGATCCCCCTCAGGGGCCCTGAACCAGCTCACTGACGAGGTTCTGTGATGGAGTTAAGTACAGCTGTGACTTCCCGAAAACACAGTGCTGGCAATCAAGGAATGTCTGCTTCCTGTGCCTACCCAAATAAGGAAGAAACTTCAACCCAAGGTTTTGGTCTAATTCTCCAGCAGCCGTTTTCGTTTCTACCATTTGAAACCATTTTAAGGCTCTGGAAGGGTCAAAGAGAAATCTTGCAAAAATGTTTGGACTTTTCACTGTTTAGAGGACAAGAAAAATCTCCTTTAGTTTTTCACAAATGATGTGTTCAATGAACCACATATTAAGTCATCTGAAATCAGTGTAGAAAAACCCAGTCCATGTTTGAGATGTCAAATTCTTTTCCATTTTAAACTAAAGTTGACCAGGTGCCTTTACTTTAGGCCCAAAAGGAAGCTACAAATCAGATGCTAACTTCTGGCCACCTACTGCCTTTCATCTGAGAACAGATGTTGTCAACTCCTACAGTCTGTTTCAGGTACATGCAGTTTTCAGTACAAACTGATTTTTTTCAGTCTACTTTGAAGGGAAGGTGACTTCTCCCCAGGGAACCAATGCAGTTTTGTATTCTTCTGGAGGGATGAATGGGGTAAAACAGAAGGATCTTCTGACTTGCTGTATTTTAAAAGCAACCTGATGTTTTCACTGTTTTTCTTCTTCTGGTCGTGATCTGACTCTTATTATTTTGGTCTGCTGAGCGTTTAGCGCCCTCCTTTGACTGGAGGTTCCATTGTTGCTGTTGCGACGCAAAGTTCACAGGATCATAAAACTCAGGGCTGAACATAAAGATCCGAGCAGAACCTTAGCAGACTCTTATTCGCAGGTACAGGTAACAACAGGCCTTACAGTGGAATCAATGGCTCTTCTCAGACCCTAAACACTGCCTCTTTCATTTCTAATTGTTTATGTTGGGTTGTGTTTCATAGGGACAGTTGTAGCTTAACTGTGTTTCTTTCTGTTTTCTGGTTTTGCCTGTGTGTATGTGTGTGCTGCCATGTGTTAATCTGTTTGTTTGTCCCTCTCGTGTCTCTGTAGTTGGCCCTTTCTGGATCTGGATGGTAACAAAAAAAAGAGCAAGAAATAACACCTTTCTCATTCTCATATCTGCCCTCTGAAGCAGAGCTTTAACTGATGCCTGACTTTAAATCCTCCCCTTAAACAAAGACAAACATCCTTCACCCTCACTCACCCCCACACCCACGCCGACACGCCCACACACCTCAACACACACCCCCACACACTCACCCCTAACCCTCATCCCATGATCCCATCAGAGACTGCAGCTTGCTTCCTGCCACTTAAGAGGTTAAAAACTCAAACCGTCTGGATGTTGCCTGCCGCATGCCTGAAGATACTAAAGCCAGGCTGCACGCTCAGCCTTCCTGTTGTCATGGCAACATCATCACTCCTCACCCCAGCCTGTTTTCATTGATATCCGGCCTGTCCGCGGAGCTGATCTCAGGGACCTGCTCGAGCGTGAGCCCTTATTGCTCAGTGACGCCTTCTGTGCCGGGTTGTTAGTTTTGGATCAGTGATGCAACAAAAACAAAGGCGCTGTAGTGTCGCTCGGATGACTAATCCTCCTCTTGTGCGTGCCTTTTTAACTGCTTTCCTCTCACTGATAGGGGCGATGCAGAGCGACCTCACAATTTGATCCTTGCCGGTCAGATCCACAGGTGTGCGTCAGCCGACAGGTGCGCCCAGCTGACTGCTTATTCAGATCAGGGTGGAGGTGGGGGGGAAATGCAGATGATCTCCTGCAAACAGTCGACAAGGCCTGACTGAGTAAATAGGATCTGACGGGTAAACGGCAGCAGAGCCGACTCTGAGTAGGAGAACGGCGTGGGCGTTGACGGCACACCGCCGGGCATGTTTGCGACCACTGCCAGTCATGTCTGTCCGACCCGCCAATCACAGGCCTGAACGGGTTTACTCTTCCTGTAGAAATTGTTCTTGCAGTGGTTATCAGGAGCGCTCGGCACGTCAGGTCGGTGGGGCTTCAACCAAATTTCAAAATTTAAATGTGATGCGAGATGTTTTGGGAGTTTGGTGGTGGCATTTTCACTAGCCGCTTGTCACAGCATTGTTCGCAAAGGTTTTTTTTCTCAACAAGTCTCTGAGTGTTCTCCATAATACTTGTTTCTGAAGGGAGAAGACGATCGATAAGCGGCACTATGGTTTGGTAAGAACATTTCAGATGCAACACCTGCCTTAAGAGTGCTGTTGGAGAAGGATAAGATGGAGCTCCATGTCAGACTCTACAGCAGTGGTGTCAAATTGCAGTACTTGAGGGCTAGAGTCCTGCAACTTTTAGATGTGTCACTTGTCCTAAACATTAAAATTAAATGGCCAAACTTTCTCTAATGAGTTAATATTGAAGCCAAGTGTGCTGAAGCAGAGAGAAATCGGAACGCTGTTGGACACTGGCCCTTGAGGACCACAGGTTGAGGCCACTGCTCTACAGGCATCGGTTAGGGTGTTGTATTGCAAAGTTTAAGACATGAGTTAAAACCAGATTTGTCTCCAAATGATTACACGACCTAGGTTTACATCAGACATCTGGAGGAACGCCTGCCAGACAAACAAGTCCAACCTAGAGATGTTTGGCTTCAATATGCAGCACCATGTTTGGTTTTTGCTTTGTAGCTTAAAATGTTTTTCTAACTTTCAAACAGGACATTAACTTTCAACTCTTCACTGTTTGACCAATCGGGTAATCTGCACCTAAAGCAGTGTGGCACCGGGTGCGTTAATCACAGGTGGAGTTGGGCACAATTTTCTTTCAGTAAGTGGAGATCTCATTTGTGTGGCAAAAAAAAAAAAATAGCTCAAGAGTTGTGGACACAAAATCCTATCTCAGCCTGAAGAGGATAATCTGTTTTCTAAATTGAAATGGAGCCAAGGTGTCAATGTGGTTGGCCAAAAGGCATCGCTAGAAAACACTCACCAACACGTTTTCGCCTTTTTTTCCCCCAAATCTCGCGAAGACTAGATTATACTGAATGAGTTAACGATCAGCAAACATCAATGTTGCTTCACACTAACGACGACTACAAATGTCCTGTGGGCTGGAAAACTGTTGTTGAAGACTGCAGGGAAGGTTGCAGGGTACCACAAAGTAGACTCTACATGCCTCAGTTAGCATGTAAATGCTACATGTTATGACAGGACAAGCAAAATAAGACTGAACAAGTTCAGCTTGTATGAAAGGGTTGAAGCAGAAACTATCTTCTCTCTGAAGACAATATGGCACCTCGAGTTATTTAGAATAGTTTCCTGTAAATCAACAGCGACGCTTCTGGAAAAATATCCTTATCGACAAGTCAGACCGAAGTGATTTTTGCTACTGCGTCTTAGGACAGTTGCCACACATACCAGTGGAGAGGAGAGATAATGATTTAGGTTTGTTTTGCCTATGCAGTGCCACAGAAGTTGGCACTGCATAGTAAATGGCTCCATTCATAATGTCCGACTGGAGGATTGGAGTACCATTTGTACTGTAATCTAGTCTAAAAATCTGAATTTTCCTTCAACTGCAACTGTACTATTCCAGTTTGATTGTTTGTATTGATCAACTGGTGTATCCCAAGTCCTCCAGCCAACTAACACAGGATAGATGGGGTGTGTTGATGCACATACAAAAGAACAGATAGCGAGAGGCCTGTTGGATAGTTAATGAGGGCGACTCTTTCAGCATGCATGATTGGACCCAAACCTGCCTCGCACTTCCGCCGCCTGCTATAAACAGCATCCCACCAGGCCTTGCTCGCTCCTTCTGTTTGTCTGTTCCCTCCTTTCACACACGGCCGCATGCTTCCAACCAGAATGACGAACGCTCTCGCCCTCTTCCTCCCCTCGCGAAAGAACTTTTAAATTATTAGGCAGCAGATTAAAGTGCCAGATTCAGCATAAGCAACGACGCTGGGGCCCTGTGATGGATTCCTTCCCTTTGTCAGGTCTTCGCAGCAGTCCTACAATATTCATAGGGCAATTGGGAATCCATTTGAAAAAAAAAAACAAAAGAAAACAGACAGTGCTGTCTTAACAGCTGTTTTATCACATTCGATTCTGTACGAGTCACTTTAAGCGAACGATGTTTGTATATATTCTTTTGTTTCTTGACAAATGAGCAAGTGATGGGTCGTGAGTAACGGCCGCACTGGAAAGTACGTCTATTGTTGCTGCCACAAAGGAGAACCGTGGTTTTGTGCTTCTCTTTTTTTTTTTTTAAAGTAACACATCAGCTTTGGGCAGCATGATATGCATTTGACTATGAATGAAGCATTTTGCAGCATGAAGTGGAAAGTGCATGTTTGACCTTGGGTGCGACGCTGCGCGGCGCTCCTCTTTGTTCTTTTAAAAGATCCCACAGAGGGTTAATTCGCCACAGCGTCTCGTACGAGGGCTGGATATTTGAAGGCCGCCGCCGGCCACCTTGGAACTCTCTTCCTGTTGCTTTCAAGAGGTGTGCTTTTGAGCAGAAATGCATACAAAAAAGCCTCAATATATTTAAAGAGTGGATATGTGTCCAAAAGTTACAAAAACAAAAAGACTTTGCACCTTAAAAAGTTTCTTGTTGCTTAAGCATTTTCAATATCAGACAAATGTGATTTGAGTGAATAGAAATATAGTTTTGAAATGATAATTTTATTTATTAGGGGGGGAAAAGGCTATCAATCCTACCTCATCATATGTAGAAATAATGAAAATATACTTGCTCCACATCCTCCTTCTCAGCATGTGCCAACCAATCAAAATTAATACCAAAGCGCATGGATGCCTCATCCAGGAGGTCACAATGGAGGAAACCATAACACCAATTAAAGCACTACCGGCCCTCAGGTCAGTGTTTAAGATTCAAGAATAAGAACAAACGTCATCAGTGGGAGGATTGCAAGGTCAAAACCAATTAGCTCAGTAACACAAAGACCAGTTTCACATTTGTCAAACGACATCTTGGGAAAATATTCAGAAAAATAACCTCAAACCAACAGTCACTACACGGTGGTGGTAGTTTGATGGTCTGCTTATATTCTGGATGACTTCTTGTAACTCAGAGAAAAACTGACTTCAGGTCTCAGTCAGGAAAATCATAAAGGAACATTTTAAATAAATCTCATGAACAAAATTAATGCGGGGTTTGGTCTAGTCAAAGTGAACTTAAACCCAGTCGAGATGCTTTGACACAACCTCATATGTTGCTCATCCCCGAAACAGCCCGGATAAAGGAATGCACGTTAGAAAGGTCGTGTGTGGGCCAACATTTCTCCCCAGTGATCGTGTTGACATCATCTTTGTCCGATATGGAAATTTTCTTGATCTGAAACATTCAAGTGTTTCAAAAAAAAAAAAAAAACTCAAAACCTGCTGAATACCTTTTCACAACAGTCCTCTTGTAAAATAGACATGATTATACCGTTAGCTTGTCTGTCTCTTTAGTAAAGTCACACATGGGTTCATAGAAAAAGTGTAAAATGTAATGTATTATGTACATTTCAGAAAATAATAAAATGAGGCATAAAGTTTGTTTTATCACCAGAATAATTGCCTGAAGGGGGAAAAATAATCTCCTGTAACCAGATACAATTTACGTATGGGTTGTAAAAGGGTTGTATAACGTCTTTGTTACACCAATGGTCAGCATATTATAGGTTTGGTCTCTCTGTTGCCTGTGAACTGCAGCTAAATGTTTAGACATGGTGCTAAATAATTAATGAAGATCCATTTGGTCTTAAGGATTCAACACTTCTCAAGGACACGGCATTGATTGAAATTGATTGTTGTTGGGGTTTTTTTAACTCCATTCCCACATCTCAAAACCAATTAAAAACAGAAGGGAAACCAAAAAAGAAAAAAACGGACTAGGTTGAGTTTTAAGTACCGCCTTGGTTAGCCAAATTTATTCACGTAAAATTAAGACAAAACATTAAAACTTTGTTGGAGTACAGCAAATTTGAAATAAAATAAACTATGCGTTTTCCTGTCATTTAATTATCTGAGAGGCGGTGGATGGGGTTTTTGGCAAAGCAAGTCATCCTGGATACTGCAGTACAACGTTATGTAAGTCTGTGTGTAAGCATCCTGATTATTCCTGTTTATTGAATTTCCGAAAAGATTGTGGATCTTTAATTTCAGCTGATTGAAATCCGTTTGGCTCCTTTTTTGTGTGTCTTTTTCTACTTTTTCTTGCTTTGTTAAAATTTCAAACTGCTGCGTAAATCTGTGACGTTCTGACTAGACGGAATACTAATTCAAGATATCACGGGATTCTGACGAGTCAGAATATATCTCAAATAGAAAATTGTCTGAATATATTTCTAACTAATTTTGAGACATCTTAAGAGGAACTTTGACGAGTCAGAATTATAATTCCAGTCATTATTTTCTTTCAGGATATCTGCACTTTAATTTGCACGAGTAAAATCTATTTAAGTACTATCTACAAGCACATTTAAGACGTCTTGAATTATGGTGTCATTCAAGATGTCTTTAATTTGAATTATCACAAGATAGCTCCAATATACTTTGACTAGTCGTACTTTAATTGTAAATATCTGAAATATGTTGTAGATAGTAATTCATTGGAGCTATCTTGAGTTGAAGCCTCCATTCAACTCAAAGGTAAGTAACATAATTTATACCAGTCAAATATATATTTAGCGATATTTCAAATAAGTATTTTGTCTGGTCAAAATCTAATTAAAAAATATCGTAAGTTCAGATATCTGGATCGTAAGTGCGGTGAAAGTAATTTTATGTTACAACAGCTTGCCATAGAATGACAGAGACACTTGCCCTACTTCTAAGACTGATCACATCCGCCCTGCAGAGGAAGCTCATTTCAGTCACTTGTATCCAGGATTTTGCGCTTTTTGTCATTAGCCACGACTCTTATTGCCATAGTTGAAGGTTGGTTTTGAAAGATGGTTTTGAAAATCAAGAGTTTTGCTTTTGGTTTCAGCTCCTTTTCCACTATGACAGATCCCCATCCATCTCCTGCTCCATCCTATCTCTACTCTTCACCAAAACAAAATACCAATATTCCAAAACTCCTTAGCTTAAGGCAAAGCTAACCCAAGCCCAACCCAAACATGAGGCCTTTGTAACTTCCCAATATCTTTGGAATCGTCCCTGCAGGAGTAAAAAAAAGCCCTTCACTATTCAGTCGATTTAGACGTCACCTTCAGCAAGACCCTATAATTGTTTAAAGATGGCTTTAATATGAATGCAGAGGGAGAAACTAGCCTCAGTGCTAGACTCGTATCGGATGACTCAGAATGACGAAGAAGCAATTAATTCCTTGTTGCGTTGAATCAGCTTTGTGCAGTGAGCAAAGTAAAAGCGAGCCGACCTTCATCCCCACTGTTGCAGCGCCGGATCTTTTGTCTGTGATTCACCGATACACACCTGGCAGAACCGATCCTGTTAGTAATTCTCCACTGGATCCAGCCCTCCGGGGACCCGGAGATGCCCCGCGCCGCCCTTTCCAAGCGTTCTTCGTCAGGGGGCTCACAGGCTGAAGATTTCACGCATGGCCGCGTTCGCTCTTCAGTAGAAACCCCACAGGGGCTCAGCAGTACAAACGCGGAGTCACGTCTCTGAAAGAAGAGGCTAAAGGCCCGCTGCTTGTCGAAATCTCACTCTGTTATTGTGTACTTGTAGCAATTTCTAAAGCTGTTAAGAACAAACACTTGGACACCTGCTCTGTTCTTTTATGTCTAATATTGGATGGAAAACTTCACTAAGAATATTTGCATTGATTCTCTCCCTGGTGTCCTTCAGTTTAGAAGACACTGCCTTATTCTGACTGCTGGGATAACCTTTAAACAGATGCTTTACTTTGAACTTCTTAAAATGCAAACCATAAAAGCAATAAACTAACCTATTTGGTTAGCTATTTAGGAAAATATATTTTCAAGTCAACAAAACTGAATTGTGTTGCCTTACATGAACAAAAAAACATTCCTGCAGCAGGTACTGGCATATTTACTATTCTTACTAGGAATTTAAGGTGCAGCTGAAGTGCCGTTAGGAACTTTTGATCCCATTTATGCCACCAAAAAACTAGTGTGTGCTTCTCAACCAGCTAGACCATATGCAATATTCTTTCTCTTGATTTCTTCTCTGTGTGGCAATTTTTAATTGCCTGATTGTTGTGAATATACATTTTTCTATTTTTATTCTTGGTATTAATAATCATATTTATTATACAGATTCATTTTCTGCCCCTGTACAGTAATGAATAACGAGCCTGCCCACCCACACCAAAATGAACAGAACAGCAAACGAGATCAGAATGACATTGTTTGACAAATCAAGTCATACTTATAAAACTTGTACAGATACATTCAATAAATAAGATTGTTATTGAAAAGACCATTTATTTCAGAAAGGTTATTACAAGAGGAAACACCTTATATATACCAATACATTGATTGTTGCTTAAAATTCTTGTTTTTTATAATTCTGATGATGTTCTTCTCAGAGTTAATAAAAAGATGACATTTAATTAAAGTTGTGCGATGCTCAGCAGGTGCGCGGCAGATGTCACGGTCAGACAACAAGGAAGGGATGGGGGTGTCTTGTCAGACCGTCGGTTCCCAATAAACCAAAACACACCAAAAAAATAAATAAAAAATTTGCTAAAGCACACACAGGGTCATTGTGATCCCACTGGACCGCGCAAAGGGTAAAAATCTCCGGCCTGTAGCCCACTCCCAGTCCAAGCCCTCCCAGCAGTTCTTTGCCTTTCCGTGGCCTAACTCTGCTGTGAAACAGAACGACTCTCCTGCACCGCTGCTCCTGCAGGCCAAAGAGGAATTTCAACCGCCTGAGAGGAGTGCTGCTTGATGTGGAGCAATGCAATCTCTTGACGGTGTGCCTGTTACCACTGACGAACCGCTGGTTCCCTTTCAAGTTTACTTACAGAGGGTAATGTCTGTGAAGACTCACGCTAATGTGCAGCAGCCGTGAAACTCTGCGACCACAGACGCTTTCGAAAGAGCCTGGATAGCGATCAACTTTGAGCCCATCAAAGCCGTTTTGTCATGAGAAAAATGAGGATACATTTTCTGATCGTTGGCGCTTTGCTGTCTTGTGGGAATTTGCCTCGTTTTTCACAAAGAGGAAAACATTCCAGTTATGTTTAAATCCACATTGGGTTTACTCTCATCTTTCTGCCCTACCCCGGGTGTTAACGTCCACACAGGCTACTTGTGGTTTGAGGGATTAGAGCTTAATGTATATTTAATGCACCTCCAGTCTTTATCCACAGACACTTTTCAGAGTACATATAACCTGATTTCCTAAGATCTTCTAAGTGGCCGTAAATCACCTTCAACTGCAACACCAAGCAGAAATAGAACTATTAGTCTTATTATTATTAAATCACGCTCTTTTTCGTCACAAATCTGAAATGCATCTGAAGGAACAAAGAATTTGGACTTGGACGCAATAGTTGCCGTCTCCTGTTGCCTTGGTGATCCGTCAACCACAGCTTCCATCCTTACCAGGAGTATGTTTCATGAACAGAGACACTTCAGAGTGGGGTTGGTTCTGGGGAAGCTCCCTGAAAATAGCGTCCTGGTTATTTAATGAACGCTGGAAAAAGAAAGTGAGAGTCAAGAAGAGCAAACAGGAGGGAGAGCCGTGAAGAGAGAGAGAGAGAGAGAGGGGGGGGTAAAAAAGTCACTGCGTGCCCCCTTTGCTTTAGTTAAATAATTTCACGTAATTTCAGACTCAGAGAACTGGGACTGATTTTGAGCTTCTCCAGTGCTGAGATACATTACATTCAACGTTACACCAGACCACATCATTTATGTCATTTTTGGAGAATAAAAATGTATTTACAACTTGCCGTGTGCGTTTATTGTATCGTTAAAAAAAGAATTCTTGTCACAAGAATTTAGATTTTTTTTTTTTTGTACCCCTCCAGGGGGTCTTTTGTGGGCTCTAGTGTCCCTTTTTCAAAGTAGGCTGACAGGAAACGGGGAAAGAGAGGGGGGAAGACATTCGGCAAATGTTGTCGGGTCCAGGAGTCGAACCCGCGACAGCCGCGTCGAGGACTCAAGGCCTCCAAATACGGGTCGCGCTAACCACACGCCCAAGAATTTAGATTTATCGTCATGATAAAGTTGAGTTGTTTTAAAAAAAAAGACTGAAATGTTTTCACTATTTTCTCTGCTGTTTTTTTCTCTTTCACAAATACGTCAATAAATATCAGTAAATATGAAATTCTGATAACATTTGTGTGGTTTAGTGACATAAAGCACACTTCTTTAAGTAAGTTGCGTCGCAAAGAAACCTATTTTAAAATAGGAATGTTTTTCTAGAGCAGCATTTGATTGTGGCGCTTGACACACAGTTCCCTAAAAAGTAAGTGATCTTTTCTTAATCATTGGTATCGCTACGGCGATAGCCCTACAACATATTGTGATCAAATTCTAAGTCCACCTCTATTTACATCCCATTAATCCAATCCAAACTCAATCTCTCTAACAGATATTTTTGCGACAGACATTTTCGAGTAGCTAAAGTGATCAATTAATAATTTAGCGATTGCAGTGAGTTTCTTTTCCAATAATTTGGTTTATGCATGGGATAATTGCCTTCAGTGATTAAAGCCATTGTAGAATTTCCACAAAATCCTTTGGAGAGTATTTCCAGCTAATAATGAAGCTAACTTCCAGGCAGAGTAAATTATATTCTGCTCAGAATGCTGTAAGCAAGTTAACCATACGTGCAATTATTTCCAGTGACTTAAAAGGGCATTTAGCTTTTAATATGTAACATTTTAGTGTTTTGACCAAAGAGTGTCTGATCCAGACGAAGTAATGGCATGTATGAGTGACTGAGAGCCATCACCTGTGTTTTATTTTCACCGTCTTGCGCTTCATTCAAATGCAACTTTGCAATAATTTTTGCTAAGGATGAGCAGTGTACCTCGTTTGCACTGATTAACAGAGAAGCGCTTGGCTTTAAGAACAGTCATGATTGGTTCCCGGTTCAATATGGAATCCCAGTGCATTGTTTTCTCAGCGTCTGTGTTGGTAAAACTGGATCCATTAAGTGAAAAGCGGTTTACCTCCTCTATTTATTCTTCAGGAAGTGTTTTGTCAGTAGTGACAGGTTCTGTTTGCAGCAAGTTTTCCTTTATAAGTTATTGTTAGAGAAAATTCTCTTCCAAGCAAATTTTTAATTTTAATTTTTGCAATGACCAATGGTCAACAATTCCTTCTCTAAGGTCGCTGCCGTTGTCGTCCTCATCTGCCTGGTGTTGGTTGGGCAAAACGCTGAAATTCCTGGTTTTATTGAAGTGGACATATTTAGCTAGTGATCAAAATGTTGAAAGGAGCCACAGGAAATGGGGATTTAAGTGGCATCGCTTCGACTCAGAGGCGGGAAGACAACCTGACCGGTTTGTCCGCTAATCTGGATCAAACTCCCAGAAAACTGCAAAACAACCAAAACACTGAGTTCCTTTAAATCGAGGCTAGAAACCCGTCCGCTTGTCTGCCTTTGATTCGCAAGAACTAGAACACTTATCAATATACTTGATGATTTTGATGATGGGTTTTTGACAAAATGTAATGCTTATTGCTTGTTTTGTAATCGGTTACTGCAGTGGTGCCCAAAGTGGGTCCCCGAGGGCCGACGTCCTGCACGTTTTAGTTCTCTCCCTGGAGGTAGTAACAACCTTTTCAGCATGTCAGTGCTCTTCTTAGGCCATCTAACGAGCCATCATTGGATCCAGGTGCGTTAAACCAGGGAGAAAACTAAAACATGCAGGATGCCGGCCTTCCAGAACCCACTTTGGTATATTTTATACTGTAAAGCACTTTGAACTGGCTTGTTGCTGAATGTGCAATGCAAATAAACTCGCCTTGACCTTCTTTCAGTCAATAATGTCAGCTGCCAAAGGGTCGTATTACGCCAATAACAAGTCTAATAGCAAGATGTTATTTGATAAATAACATCTTCACACCACGCAACCGGCAAATCAGTGAAGTTTATCTGGCAGCACAAGAATATTTACTGTACTTTAAAAGGTTGGATATGAAGGAAACTAAACACTAAATTATACATGACGAAATGAGGGTTTTTTATAGTCACAGGGGTTTCTAAAGGACAAGATTCGGATCTCAGTCCGCGCTCTGAAAGGTTGCTACGATACCGCAAAGCACACCTCACTTCAATTAGTTTTAGCGATTATTTTCTGTGTCTTGTCCTGATATTTCTGTATACCACTTAATGTATTTTTTTAATATTTGTTTTTTATCACCCCACAAGGGGTCTTTTTGTGGGCTCTAGTGTCCCTTTTTCAAAGTAGGCTGACAGGAAAGGGGGAAGGAGAGGGAGGAAGACATGCGGTAAACGTCGTCGGATCCGGGAGTCGAACCCGCGACAGCCGCGTCGAGGCCGCGTTGCCTCTGAATGTGGGTCGCGTTAACCCCTCCGCCACCACGGCACGCCCCCCTGTATAGCACTTTAGCCTGAAGTTCTTCTTCAGTAAATGTGTCAGACATATTCTATTTTTGATTTGATGGTTAGATCAGAACGGACATGTTCTGTTTTATCTTCTGTCTCTGCTGTCCTGGCGGCGAAGCATCGCTGGGAGTAAAAACACAACGCTGGCGCCGCGTGACGTCCGCGTCTCTGCCAGATGCGGCGTCGCCTTTAAATGCCGGCCTGTATCTGCTCGCGCTCAAAGCCCCGGCATGTAAATATAACCTTCTCTTCCCTGTAGCACTCTTGTATTTCCCACCCTTGTCGAACACAGGTAATTATGCTATTCAGTGTGTGCCAGGCGCTGCCTCGAACCGTGACTCTCTCACCATTAGAAGTCACTTAGCTGCCAGCTGGAGGAGGCTTGTGGGTTCGCAGAGAGGGTCTTTCTCACATTCGAGCGGACAAACGCACGCGTTAAGTGTGGTACTTTTAAAACCCCCCGAGGAATTTTACTATGTTGGAAATCCGAAGGAGTCCTAAAATTTTTTCAGATTTTGTCAGTTTATGCATGTATAAACTGACAAATGTTTATACATTTATGCATGTATAAACTGACAAAAGGCGAAAGGGCCATTGTAGATGAAAAGGAAAAAGTAGCAAATTTCCACTAAAAAGCACAGAAATTTTGAGGTTGATCTCTAAATTTCTGAGTTTCAAAAGTTGAACATTTCTACTCCCATTACTTTTGAAACCCAGAAATGTTCAAGTCTTTTCTAGAATATTTCTGTGATGAATCTCAAAATTGTGACGATTGTTTTTCTCTTGAAAATTTAGTTAAGACCACAAGTAAATAATCTGTAAAAAACAAAAACAAAACATTGATTCTAGACTCCTGACTGTTTTCTACAGATCCGATTTAGAGATGAATGCGTTTACAGTCTCGCTGTCGTGTCTTGGCTCCTTCTTTTGATCTCTTGCCCCTGATCTGTGCGTGGCGCTGTTGGGGTGGGGTTCGGTGGGACGCTGGGGGAACTCCTGCCTTGCCACCATCTGTGCCTCTGCGCCTCTCCATGGCCTCCGTCACACAGAGCTGCTGCTGTCATCGCGTCGCCTGCAGCAAAAGGCGCGTAGCCTCACATGTGCAGAACATAAACACTGGATTAACAAACAGAGTTAGGCTCTTATTCATTCCAGCCTGCAGTGTTACTGAGCACAGTAATGGCAGAATGTAATGCCTTTGGAGGAGCTTGCAGAAATTGCTGGGTGTTCAAAGTGTGGCCCGGGGCCCATCTGCGGCCCCTGGATTGATTTTTATGCAGCCGCTACGACCTGCAATTCAAGAATAAATTTAGGACACAACTATAAATCTTCCATTAAAATCTTCTTATATGTAGCACAAAGTGACCATCTTTTCCAGTGCTTTCTGGTTTCCTTCTGTTGTCATGGTAACATTGACTTGTTGCACCCAAATCTGCTTTTAAATGCTGTACTAAAGCTCGTCTAAATACAGCAGGTGTTCTCGAGTGAAGACTGTTTTCATTGCTGAGGATAGATGAAATAAGTTTACACTTTTCTTCAGAATAATTGGATGCCTTTCAATTAGCAAGGAAACTGTGCAAAAAAAACAACACAAAAGCATTTGACGTTTTGGATCTACAATCCTGTTTGTGTTTTTTTTTTTAAATCTATTGTTCAGTAGGAAAAAGAAAATCAAATTTTTTTTTTAGTAATTTGAGTCATTAAAAATATTTCCCAAAGTCGTATATTGTGATATTTTTTGCAGCTAGATCTGATAGTAATGAATACTGAAAGGCGACAGCTGAAAGGAAACAAGCTCCCATATCCTGCTGAAAAGTCCCTCTTAAGTTAGTTTTGTCTCAACTCAAGACTACTAACATATTTTCATTAGCATGTGTAGACTAAAAATACTTGGCAAGATTTTGTTTTTTGCACAACATAGCAACTCACCAGAATTATAATCTCTGATGTACGATAAGAGTTTTTTGTCTCTGTTTTTTTTGTTGTTGTTATTATCTGGTACATAAAACTCTGCGATCAAATAAAATCAAACCAAACCCAGCAGCTTGTGTAAGACGCAGATCCCGGTAGCTGCTGCCCCGCTTCCAAATATGGCCGTCGTTGAAATGACTCAAAATTTGGCCCGGGTGAAATGTTTCTACTGTTTTTGCATCATTCTGTCCTGTTAAAGTTGTGACACGCAGCCAGTTTATTGTAATGGCCACGTTTGGCAGGCCTTCAGTTGTGACAAATTGCGACTTTGTCGTCCTCCTTGCTTTGAGTGTTAGCATCGTTCCAGCCTACTGTTTTGGCCTCCGTTCATTCTGTCGGGCTTTCGCTCTCAAACGGTGACACAGAGCAGACGGTCGCATGTAAACACCGCGCTCCCTGAACTCACAAAACTCGACCTTTTCGGCGCGTTTCTGCTCATGCTCCCAGTTTGATCACGAAGACAAACGGAAGTCCTCTGCATATTTAAACACCTCAGTTTAAAAAGAAAAGAAAAGGAGGAAAAAAACGTTACACCCGTCACCGCTAGTCTCCGCTAGTGGACAGACGCATAAAAACTCCTGCTGAGAGTTTAAATCCGTTTTCTCGGCGCACGCCGCCACCGAAACAGAAATGTGTTTCGGCGGAATTGTTGACGGGGTTGTGAACATGTAAAAGTTACTCAGGAGAAAAGTGGCTGAGATGAAATGCCCGGAGCAACCTGAAGAGCCAGCAGCCCACACAGCGAGCAGAAACAGGACCAGAAAGTACAGTGTGTGTGGCAGTCGAACAACGGCTTTAAAACCTTAAAGCCCACTCAAGGTCTGACGGCCAGAAAGTCGCTGTAATCCCTCATCGTTTCATGTTTCATCCACTGTTTGTTTCACAAATTCATCACGTGTGCCGTATTGTAACGTCTGTGAACTTGACAGTTGATTTCAACATAATTGCAGTGTGCTTTAAAAAGTGAGTAAAGCTCAAAAACACAAAATCTTAACCAAGTATTTTTGGTCTAGTTTCCCATGCAAATATCCCAGTGTACTAACTTACTACTTACGTTTTAGCAAGATATTGGAGCTTGTTTTAAGTCAGTATGTTCATGAAAAGCTACTAGTTCCACTGGCAGATTATTTCACTTTTAACAAGACATTTTTCCTATTTATAAACTAATTCACAAATGTAACGAATACTTTTTCTTCAATATTAACGAATTATTGAAACAAACGCATGTATCTTGCTAAAATAAAAACAACAACTTAAAAAGCCGCCTGTAGACCAAAAATACTTGGTAAGAATTTGTGTTTCTACAAGTGCAGCATTTTTTTCCCACCACCAAAACACAAAGAGTAAATGACAAAAAAACACAGTACAAGATCAATAACTTGCCGTAATTAAATAAAAATACACTCTCCCAAAGTCATTTTAAACAGTGGCATGTCTTTGAGTATGTCAATTTGATAGTAAGGTATTGTATTTACATTTAGAAACATAAAAGTCTTTATTATTATTATGTTTTGTTAAATGTCTGTCTGAAATAAATTATCATCATCATCATCCAAACGAAGAAATAAAATGAGACCAGCTCTTTCAATTGACAAACTAATAATGTCCACTTAGACTTTCTTTCAGTCTTGTAGTTTGGCTTCCATCCAGCAGAGGGTGTTAAAGATGGCAAAGGGGATCCAAGAACGGGAAAGAGAAACGGTCCAAACAGAGTTTGTTATGGGACGGAAAATGTGCTTTATGTGTTTCTGTTTTGAAATATAAACACTCGACAAGCTACTTAAATTATCACCTCAATAGCGCTCATTCAGCTGAGGTGCTGCCTGCTGGATTAGCATTAGCATATTATAAAAAAATGTAGCCTTTTATGTATTGGAAGAGAAAGTTCAAGTTTTCAAAAAATGGCCAATAGTTCTTTGGCAATTTTTGGAAAATTGTAACCTCTATAGCATTATTTCTTCATCAGGCAGATTTTGCTAAACCTTCTTGCCGTTAGCTTAGCTTCCCACATCTTGATTGTTAAAGAACTGATAGTTAACTGTCGGTCTTATCTTATCTTATTTTATCCATGTTAGACAATCCTTTACCGTCTTAGATCGGTTGGAATGGTGGTAACCCATTACATTTTTTGTGTCTTCCTCCACAGCCATTAGTTAAGCTGTAAGCCGGAGTCAGGGCTACGTTTTGCTGCGTAATCTAACAAAGAGCAAAACAGCTGTACTAAAGTCACAAGGGACTGAGGAAAACTTTTTGTCCTCGAGGCAAGATGTCCTTCAGGGAGGGTGACGGAATAATTTGTGGTTGGTCACAGAAATGTGTCCATGTGTGTGTGGAGGCGGGGGGTATATATAAAGAGGCTATTTTGGGATTTAAAATGTAATTGTAAAGTAGAGCAAGGGGACAGTTTAAGTTCTACCAGTGTGATTCAGAGGATCTTCCTTCGCGGCATGTTTTCCAGTCCATTAAGTTTACACTACATGGAAGTTTTCCTTTTATTTTTGACTTATCCCAATTTCTGTCGTAGAGTGGCATAAGCTAACTATAAAATCTATAAATGAGCATTATTTTTCTGCCTAAACTCCCGATTGCAGTGCTTTGCAAAAAATTATTTTGTTCTCTTTTCTTTTGTTTTCACATTTTCGTCATGTTGAGAAGCAATCTTCAGTGTTTTGTCATCGACCAACAAAAAGTAGTTTGCAATTGTGAAGTAATTACCTTCTGCTGCAGTTAGCTGCGGGTGTTTTGAAGTTTGTCGCTACCAGTTTTTCACCATCAGATGCTAAATGTAATGTCTTCTCCAGCGGTTTGTTGCTTAGGCAAGAAAATCAAAACTGACTGAATCACACTGTTTTTGTTGTTTATCCCTGATGGCAACACTTTGACAGCAGCTGCATTTTCATTACAAATTTCAGCTAAACTTTATCGATATTCCACTAATGTAAAAAAAACAACAAAAAAAACCTACATTTCATAATTGCTGTGTTGTCATTAAATAAGAAGTGCAATTAAAAATCCCACATGAATAAATTTGTTTATGCGATAAGTCGATAAAAAAACCTGCTGCACCATCATCCACCCACAACTTCCTGTTTTCTTCGTCATTTTCGCCAGTAGAAACATCTGGTTGTTGATCACATGACTCGTGTGATATATATATATATTTTAAAAAATTTTTTAAATACACACATTTTTATATGGCCAGAAAACCACCTCATGCTAGTGAAAACATCTTTTTATTGAAAAACCTGAGCTTTTCTTTTAAATTGGCGTAAGCGAATTTATTTTTGGTAATTGTATGGTCAATGAAAACGCAGCTACTGCAGTAAGATGCTGTTCTCTTCTCTTTTCTTCTCTGTGTGATGCTTGTCTGTACTGGAGTGTGTTTCGAAGCCTTTGACCCCAGGTAATAATGTCAGACGGGACAAATAAAAGCGTCGCCCACCTAAGGAGTCGGTGATGACTCCCTGGGAAAAGGTCACGCTTTACGGCCCCCTTCGTTTAACCCCTCCCAGCAAATGTGATTATGTGACCCGATGTCCTTTTGTCGCCTTCCCACCTCACAGCCGGATAAAAATAATAACCACACAGACCTTTTCTGCCGTGTGACAATCACAAACACGACAATAGGCAGCAATGTTTAAATGCGCAGTCGACATTTGATACGGCACGTTGATGGAGTGTCGCACCTGCTCCAACCTGCTGTCATCTGATACGGCTGCAAGCAGAAACCGATACCCGGAGCGTTCCTGATTTATTTGCGCTGCGGCGGGTCTCTTGTCTGGCATGTTGGGCAGCAAGCAGAGATTATTGTCAGAGCCAGGAAGAAATTTAAACTACTTCTCATGTTTTCAAGTGATATAGGAAATCAACTATTTTGTGTATGATTTTCAGTCCCATTGAAGGTTTTCCATACGGCAAGTAGGAGAAACGGTAAATATGTGGAAGAAGATACTCTGGTGCAATGAGGTCTTAATATTACAACTTTATAGTGTTTTATTATAAAGTCATTTTGGAAGAAAAATCAAATAAAAAGTTCAAGGGTAGGAACACCTTTGCAGTTTATGAGTTCCTGTCCAATCGTTTTGTTTTGTTTTTTACATAGAATTTGGTGACCTGTTGTTCTTTAGTTTCTGCCACATCCCGTCTGTTCTGCACAGAAAAAGGTTTAACTTTCTCAAGCGGGAGATATTTCACCTAAAATCAAACACTGAGACCTAGAGGTCGGCTCACTTCGATTTTCTATATCAAGGAGTGCAGGAGAGCTAAGTTTAGAGCTTTTGGTCTGAGACAGGATAGCTTCCAGGTTCCTGATACGGCCAAAGTGCTCCGATACGAACCCCTCCTGAGCCACCGTGAGCTTGTGCCAAGTACAAAGTGCTACAAGAAAATAACACTTCTGTCCTCACGCCGATCTCGCTGCCTGGAATCTTCATTGTCTGTCAGCAGCTTCTAAATTTGCCCTCTGACCTTCCAATTTAAATCAGGAACATTTGGTGTTAAATCCTACTCTGGCAGCATTTACTCTGTTTTATAGGTCGTAGGAAACAATGGCATCGAATGAAAGCAACATGTGGTAGTCGGTTAGAAATTTGCCGTCACTTGAAACCAGAGTTTCCGAGCAGGAGAGCAGCAGAGCGAAGAACTGAATGGCAGTTTATTCTGAAAGTTTTATTTTTGGTTATACAGTCAAGTATGCTGGATGAGAGACAAGGCAGAAGTTAGTTTTAGTAAAACTAACCTATTTCGTCAGTCCAACCCAGCCATGCAGTGCCCTTAAGGCAAATGGAAATCCAACATGCTTCTTCAAGGTAAAATTACTGTTGAGAAAAGTAATTCTGACGAGTGGGATTTCTAGAGGATCTGTTCTTGAATAAACGATGGGTGATGGAGGATGAATGAACGTAATCGCTTGAAGAATTACCAACTGGGCTTAAAGTGAGATGTGTAGCTGCATAGCTTCAAGTTTACCTGCCGCCAATCTGAGGTGTTCCTGGAAAAAACTCAAATCTATTTCTATATCGTCCATCTTATTAAGTGAAAACTGGCAATCTCTCAAGACTTCTCCATTTTATCACCATCAGCCACCTTCAGCGGCACACTGAAGGTGTGCCGCTGTACGTGTGCGGCTATCTTTAGAGCAGCAATGAATTGACTAAAGGTGTGAAATGGCTGCCAGAGGAGGTCAGAGGCTGGTCATTTTTCATCAGGATGAAGTAAGTGAGCTCGGAAGAAGCAAATAGGTTTGTTTTGAGAGCTTAATCGCCTCGGGCCAGTCAGGCAGAACTGAAGGATTCAGGATTTCACACCCGGACTCTCCAACTTTTTCCATCTTCATTTGCCGCCGTTTTCCAGTTTCCTTCAGCTGTTCCTGTCACTTCGGCCTTCGATACCTCGTCCCAAATACACAGACATAAGAAAAGAGACTGTTTCCTAACTGTCAAACAGTGGATGTGAGCAATGCCTCAAAGATGGACATAAAGGCTCTTCCCTGCAGTATATAAGACGCCTCAGGCTTAACATGTTCTCTTTCAGTCTGAAACTGTTCAGTTTGCACTCATAATTTTTTTTATTAATCATAAAAGTCTGAGGAAAAACAGCATTTGTGGTTTTGGGAGACAAAAAAATGAAGCTGTGAGCACAATTACGTTATTGTTCCATCTTCCTGATAATGTGGAACATTCAGTGGACAAAGTGAGCTGTGATGAGCTTCACTGTTTCTCTGCTGAGGCCGTTAACGTCGCATGCTGTCCTCTGAGGGGCGAGGCAGGATGTTGGCCTCGCTCACTGGAGGTCTTCTATCGATTTCTACTCACTGACCCTGATTCGTGCCAATAGACTTGCTTTCCACTGTGTCTATTCTTGACCAAGAAAGCAGGACATAAGATACGCAATATTTGAACAGTTATGCTAGGACGGGCTTTGCAAAAGTATTCATGTCCTTTAAACTTTTTTTCAAATGTTCACCACCTTTTTTGAAGGGACAGCATTATGTAAAATGAACTCTTTTGAGCCTTGCATCACGCTATGATGTTATACCTGGAGGGTTGCCTTAATTTTCTTTCTTTTTTTTTTCCATGCAAGTTAGACAAACCTTTGAATCTCCCGTAGCAACTGTTCAGCTGTGCAAAACACCCGAGAGACCAAGTGTCGCCTCCTATCTGTAGTTTCTATGCTTCTGAGCTTCCTCCTCACAGAGCAGCCCTTCCTAGCTATTCCCCCACTTAGTTCCTTCAGACTAGCCAGCAGCAATTCGCAAATACCTGCTGGAACTCCGTACCTGTTGAGCTCATCATACAAGCTACTTCTCAGTGCAATGCTAGTGAAAACGTTAAAGGGTTAATAGAGGAGCCATGTTATGATGACTTCCTGAAGGCAGGACGTTGTAAATAACAGTTTTTAAAGAGGCAGAGGCCCAAAGTGTTAAATTGCAAAGTCATATTTCTTTTAGATGCTACATAGATCTTAATATCTGAAAGTGAAGTATTTTCTTGATAGAGTTATATAAGGATGTTATGTGGCTGGAAAATATAGTACATAACATTGCCCCTTTTAGTCTTAGTTACAAAGCGGTGCATAATTATGAACTATAGGCAAAGAGTATAATATTTTTTGACAAATGAAAGAAGAAAAAAAACAAACAAAAAAACGCACTAAACAATTTTATTTAGCTGTGAAGAATCATCATTTATTTTCATTTTCACAATCGTACATTACCTTGTGTTGGTCAAACATGTAAAGTCTCAGCAAGATGCATTGAGGTTAGTAGTTGTAGAGGGACAAAATGTGGAAAGGTTTAGGAAAAGTGACTATTTAGAACATGATTCCGTTTAGACAGAAACATTGTACCCTACGTTTCTGCTTGGATTGGAAGAGCGGCGTCTTCATCCATCTGGTAGACACAGCTCTTACATAGAGTCCTGGTTTGTAACTGCGTGGTTCCAGATCAGTGTTCTGAATTTGGCCTTTTAGGAATCTGTCTTTGTTGTCCCAAAGTGGTATAAACCCTCTGTCTGACTGGAAGAACAGCGGAGAGAGGTGGAGGCGAATGGGGGATGATTTGTGACTGTTCTCAGCTCCAGGTGCAGTAGAGCATAGAGTTCTTGCAATCTACCAGACGCCCTCATTGGTCATCATTTACACATGAGGAAGCCCATTGGTCACATCCCATTCATCATGTAACAAAATGATTTAGAGTTTTGTGCAAAAACACCTCCCATAACAGGTAGTCGTCTCCTCCATTTTCAGAACTAACTACCATTACAAACCATCACAGAGGTAAGTAGTAGGCCTGGCACGATAACAAATTTTGCTGAGCGATTAATTGTCTCAAAAATTATTGCGATAAACGACAATATTGTTTGAAGACCATTTTACACTGATGTAATGGTGATGACATAATAATCCAAGCGATATCTTGCCAAAAATAGATGCACGTTATTTTCAAACGAACACTTAACACTGGAACTGATAAACAAAACAACCAAACACAAAACTAAAATGGACTCTCAGGCTCCATTAAGAAAAATGCACTTTAATAAAAACTAAACAGGGCGTGCCGTGGTGGCGTAGTGGTTAGCGCGACCCATATTTGGAGGCCTTGAGTCCTCGACGCGGCCGTCACGGGTTCGACTCCCGAACCCGACGACATTTGCCGCATGTCTTCCCCCCTCTCCTTCCCTGTTTCCTGTCAGCCAACTATCATATAAGGGACACTAGAGCCCACAAAAAAAAAAATAAACAACATAAAACCAAAGTGGAAATAAATACTGCATTCCACCAAAGGAGTGCAGATTATGAAGTCTGTATATTATGTTGCCGTTCAATAATTATTAGATTTAGACAGAAAAGACAGGCACATCCAACTACCTGATGCAATAATTCAGTCCTACCTAAAGCCCAGTTTACACTACACTATTTTTCTTGCCTCGATTTCCCCCTTACACAATCTCTGAACGACCAACGTTCTAAGATTGTTGCTTGCAATAATCGTAACCGATCATGCTGTAGTGTGTGTTAGGACTGATCGTTTCTAAATCAGGCATATTCAACATGTTATATTGTCTTGGCCAGTTTATCACTGCAGTGTGTGGGGTTTTCCCCGACTGTGAGCGTTAATGCACCCTGTTGAATGTGACCGGCAGCCAATCAGAAGGCGCGGATTCCCCTCCGCGCTTTCGGAGGGGAAACACGGAGGGAATTCCAAACAGCTGACACGGCGCAACCCAAAGTCCAGCGGACATCAGAGATGATACGTGGAAACAACATTAATGTTTATTCAACATTTCGTGCAAAGAATAAAGAAATGATGAGGAGAGGAGTTGAAGTGAAATTGCTACCGCAGTTGATAAACCGGGTAACTTTTCAGCTGTTCTTCGTTAACGTGACATAAATAGGTTATAATGATTTTCATTCAGTCAGGACTGACACTAGCCACATGCATTGCAGGTAGATTGTAGTAAAACATTGATTAATGCCTGGTTTTAAAATTAGTTTACTGGATTCTATTTTGTGCCCATTGTTGTCAGTGTAATTTTAAACATTAAAATGGTAAATACTAATTAACCTATGAAGCTTAAACACACAAATGGTAAAGACGAAAAAACAGAATAACTCACCTCCACATCACAGTGCAGCAAATAAAGCCCCATCCTCCGCTCTTTTATCCAACACCTTTTCTTTTTGTTACATCTTTTATCGCTTAAAATAAGCTCACAAACTATCGCTATTGCTTCTACGTCGTCAGCCATGTTTGTTTACACTAAATTCACGTGTGATGTAGTGGGCTTTTACGGGATTTTCTGTCTGAAATCTGAATGTCGGTGAGAGAAATCGGTTGTTGTGTGGTGTGTTGCTCTTGCCGTGAGGCTGGACACACAGCACGGTTGAACCCGATCAAACCCGTTACACCTACGTTTTTTTGTTTGCTAGTTTGTGGTCTCTCAGGTTTTGAAAATGGGCCGACAATTTTAAAATCATGTAGTGTGAGCTGGGTATTACGCCAAGGAAATGAGGAAGGGAGATGTCAGTGGAGAGCACCGGAGTTGAGCCTTTTTTCATCCAGTGCCAGCAACAGAAAGAGAAAAGGCAGGAAGAAACGATAAAGCCGATAAATTAAAATGAGGTCGATAACTTTCACTTATCGTACGATTAATTGATTTATTGTTTATCGCGACAGGCCTAGTCAGTAGTGGAATAAAGCAGGGCATCTCTGGGTTCAGAGGTCATAAGAGTACCTTCATACTGCCATCTATGATACATCCGTTCTTTTAGTCCGATTCCCAAAGTATTAATTCCCTTGTAGCCTGATAAAAAAGAATCCCTTTTTCTAACCTTTGCGTCAAACCTTTGGCTATTGAGATATGATTACTTCCTGGAGGCATGGACTCTGTAGAAGTCTTAAACTTTACCCAATCACTAACATTTCCTTGTGACGTATGCAATCCGCCAGTTTGATGCTATGAAGCTTACCAGAAATTGCCTGAGCTGTAAACAACTGTCTTGTGAAGACAGGAGAGCCGATCCAAATGAGGCGACTTAATTTTGGAAGCATGGCTAACACGAACTAAGGACTTTCCTCCGCTGCCATTGCTAAACCTACAGGCAGACTACAATTCTAAAACAGCGCAGAATATCAACATCATCATTGACAACTTTTTCTGTTTGCGGATTGGTTTAAATTTTACCGAAGGGATCCAAGTCAATGGGAGAAAGCCCAGATGGAGCACCGAAGAGAGATGAGAATTGAGAGGAATTGTGTAGGAAGGGGAAAAATGCCAGGTTTTATGAAAAAAATAAAGAACATGGAAACATAATCAATAACCCCAAGCCTTTTTTTCACTTTTAGTCTGATATCCAGGTCGCATAGCTCATCTGAAAAACTGACAAATGTACTAGGGGAATTATATAAAGCCATAAAAAATGAGAGAGGTTGGAATGACCTTGACTCATGGGTGTACACAACCTTAAGCTAATACTTTGTGAAACTCTTTGATTCAATTTCAGGATTCAGCACATCATTAATCAGCAATATTTACACACTTTGACAGTCATTTCAAAACTCTTAATTGTTTCTCTATCATTCATCTGTTGGATGCACTCAGTGAGGTTCATGATTTCTGAGGCATTGTGTCTTCTGGCATCAAGTGTGTGCTCATTTTTTGAAATGCTTATTCTCCACGTCTGAGTTGTTCTGTTGGAGAAAGAATGAGGATTACCTACTTATCTCCTGTCTTTATTCCTCTGCCTTGGATTGCCTCGTAACATAAAGACACACACACGCCCACACACACACATGCACCCCAATTTTCCTTCCTGGTACTAGCTTCGGCCGCAATGACCTTGAAGAAGTTGAGAATTTGAAGATCACAACCCTGTTAGCGAGTCGAGGGAGGGATGGATGTCACTGCTTTCCTTGGCAGATCCAAAGGCCTCACTTCGATGTTTGCCAGCCTGAGCAGTCAAAGAATGTGCTTTCATTGCAGAAAGTGATACCCAGACTGACCGAGGGGAGGGAGGACGCAGACAGAGCGAGTCAAAACCAAAATAAAGGGGCTCCAAGATGGAGTCTGGGTAATGTGAGAACGCCATTGCCTCCACCGTTAGTCTTGACTGTCTTTCCCTTTTTCTCCTTTCTGTCATTGCTTTCCTTCCTTTTAACAAACTCATTCAGCTTCAGTGCACTGACTCTCTCTCTGTCTCATTCACAAACGATACATGAAGTCACATGAATGCATTCTGATATCACACGCATGCACCCCTTATCGTTGCTTGATCTCATGATATCGTCCGAGCACAATGCGGCTTTCCAGCCTCTGGCAGTTCATTTCATGGTAACACGACATCAATCTGCAGGGCTGCCCTCTTGCTCCGCTCATCCTTCCGCGGCCGCACTGCTTATCTCGGTTACCTTCAGGGTAAAGCAAATGTTCTGAGCTCTCCTGCCTTTAGTTCACCTCCACCTTGTTGTGTTTGTGAATACCTACAAACGAAAAACAGTCCAGCTGGTTTGCTTGTGAGAGGATGATGTGTGAGCAAAATGGAGACTTTGTAGTTTCACGCTAATTGTTTTCATCTTAAAGTAGCATCACACTTTCCAATTTCCTTGTGGAGTAAAGCAGAGCAAGCGGACTTAGGTTGTGACCTCTCCTACATTTAATCCCTTAAGGCATTTCATGAGGGTGTTGCAGGAATAGGGGGTAGCCTAGGTTGCTTCTAATGACTATCCAATCAATTTCTCACCCAAAACAAGCAACATGTCCTCATTTTTAAGGTCATGCTGGTTCCAAATGCAGGTTGGAGTCTTTCAGGGCTGTCTCTGATCCTGTTTGGTCTAGTCAACAACCTGATCTCAAAGCCTCTCCTATGGACATAAGGTGTAGGTCATTGATGAAAGACTAAGATTCCGGATAAAAGTTTCTGGCTAAGGGGCGTGCCGTGGTGGCGTAGTGGTTAGCGCAACCTATATTTGGAGGCCTTGAGTCCTCGACGCTGCCGTCGTGGGTTCGACTCCCAGACCCGACGATATTTGCCGCATGTCTTCCCCCCTCTCCTTCCCCGTTTCCTGTCAGCCTACTGTCATATAAGGGACACTAGAGCCCACAAAAGAACCCCTGGAAGGGTAAAAAAAAAAAAAAAAGTTTCTGGCTAAGGCTTCGTTTCTTGGTTGGGTGAGTACTTCAACATTTGGGTAGCTTGTGGTCGAGGTCCTCTTTGTTAAAACAAGTCACTAGGGGTAGTTTGGGAACTTGCTGGCACCCTCAACATTTGTGTCAAGGTTTTCTAAGGCATATTTTACTGGAAGGAGACCCTAGAAAGACCCTGAATCTACTAGAGAAACCTGCTCACCTGGGAAAGGCTTGGGATGAGACTTAAAGTGTCAGTAGAGAGTTGAATGTCTAGGTTTTTCCTCATGGACCGGTTACCCACACCAGGTCAGAGGTCATATGGTCAGACGGCACCACTAGGATTCCTTTTGTATCATTGCTGTTTGATAATTTTTGCATCCTCAGTTCACAACACCGTCACAGTAAGTTAACTTGTGAGGAAACAATGATTTCCCTTTCAGGAAGTTCAGATATTTTTGAGTCCTGTTGAAAATACTGACCAGTTAATATGTTACCTTTAACCTCCCTAGCATTTTTATTTTATCTGACTTGAGGTAGCAGCTTTATTCAGTTGCAAGACAATACTAGGATGGATGTCAAGCTTTGCTAAGTTTTATAGTAGGAATGGCATAAAATCAAAGCAATAAGTTGCTCCTTAAATTTCTGTTTTGTCGTTTTAATTTTCTTTACTGGTTAGAAGAAGAGAATTCAGTTTTCCTAGTGTTGAGGTGAAGCAGTCCTTGTTATAATCTCAGCTCTGGGGCTGCTTTGTTCTCTGCAGCCTCTGATGCCTTCCTCTGACTTCCCACAGGCTAATTGGCACTAATTCGATCTGAAACGCCAGATAGCTTCACCCTGGTCCTCAGCGCTGATACGCATTCTCCAGGGAATGCTTTTCCGTGCAGCGTACTCCCTGAGCGTGTGCTCGGGGAACGAGAGTGCGTGCTGTGGTGGAGGCGGGATGCAGAACTCTTGTTTGTTTGCATCTGAATCCTGATATAATGTGCGTCTGCTCACAAATGTCACTTTTTGCCGTGTGGGTTGCCTGGCGGGGATGTTGAGGTTGAGTGAGCGCACTAATTTGATGAGAAGCCCCATTGTTGTAACTGATGCAGATTGGCTTTCTTTGTCACCAGCAGATAGGAATTTAAAACCAGCTTATGTAAGGGTAATATTCAGAAATAATTAATCCCATTAAGTGAACCGCTAATGCCTGGAAAATGTATTTTTCTAGAGCTATTTCCTCATTGCTGTTCCTCATCGGTGTTGAGTTTCAGACTCGGAGGCTGCATCCGCCTGGCAGGTGAAATGTTGGATCCGGAACATAAAACAATTCCTACTGTACGTGCTCTACTTTGAAAAAGACGCCCCTGATTTATAGTCATGACAACACCAGTGACAGTAAGTCAACTGAAAACCCGGAAGATTTGTTTCGTCAATTTGAAATTGATCGACTTAATCTCAATTTAACCTTAAAATAGTTTGGCATTTTGGTCATTCTGACCCCAAACAAAGGGGTTCATGGTTAATACACAAACTGATTTCAAAGTTGTTGCTCTTATTTAGACAAAAGCAAACGTTGAATCTGTATTAGTGGCAAAAAAAAAATTTCTAAGTAAAAAGAATGCCTTCATTTTCTTTAACATTTATTTTACCAGAATAAAAGTTATTTTAAGGGAATCCTGGCCAAGAGAAAGTATTGAAACGACACAAAAAACCCCACAATTTTGAACTTTTTGATTTTGACCTGCTCAACAATGAATTAAACACATACAGTAATCATGAAACATAACAGCTACAACAAACAAATTTCACTGCACAGAAATACAGTTTATGACATGAAAACACACATAAAGCTAAATCCAGCTCCCCTCACAGGCTGCAAACAACTGCTGTCTTGCCAGAAACTGAAGCGATGTTATGCTGGAAATGCAGCATCACACTTTGACCTTTACATTACTAGAGGTGGTGTGTTTTTGTTGGACACTGCTAATGCAAAGGGGGAATAAAGGTCAGATTTTTGAAGTTGAGGCCCTGACACGGTATGTGCTTTTTGCATCAAGTGTTCAGCAGTGTTTTTGTCTTACGATGAGTCAGAGAAATAAAGGATCATTTTATTTAAAAAATCTACGCTGTCTTGAAAAAGTTTATACTCCTTTTTTTGTAGTTCTTTTGCGTTATTACCATATGTTTTAGTCTGTAACCCCGAAATGAAGTAAGGAGCCACCAACTGCCCCATGTACGACGCCATATTTGATATAAAAAGTGAGTAAATTTCTGTCAACAATCTCAGAAATTTCTAGAAAAAAAACAAGGAAACGTCTGAGCTCCAAAAGTCAAAAATGTGCAAGAACATAAATCAAAATTTGAGATTCATCTTACCAACTTGCAGGGGTTTGACTTTTGCTACTCAGAAACTTCCAGGGTTTTTTTCTAGAAAATTTCTCAAAATTTCTGAGTTGTTTCTAGAAAATGTTCAACTTTTGGAGCTCAGGAATTTCTAAACAAAAAAACTTGGAAATTTATGAGCTCAAAGTTGAAAATTTGCAAGAATAAAACATAGAAATTGTCTCAAAAAACTTGGACATTGAGATTGAGCTCAACATTTCTGAAATGTTTTTGGAAGAAATGTACTCTTCCCTTTTCTCTTTTTTTTTATCTACAATGGCCCTAATATGCTGCTGTAGCCGCCATATGTCACCTAATTTATTAAACAGTCCATTTGTATGAAGTTTAATTTAATTATGGATATATCTGTTCTGTGAAGGTCTCAGTGATATACACATTTCTTGTGAAATCAGTGTTTCTTTGATAATCTGGAAACATATTTAGCTTCTTTTTTTTTCATATTTTCCGTAAATATCGACATTTCGACTGAAGAAATGTATCCATTTTCAAACAAAATTGCAGAATTGTTCATTCAAAGACGAATATAGAGAAAATGCAGTGACCTCCACGGGGTCCCGGGCCTTTCAGGGACCACATCTCTGCTCTCATTTCTTGGTGGCGTGCAGATTCGCGCCTCTTCTTGTCTCTTGCTCTCCGTTTCTCTGGGCGTGTGTGTGATAGGGATGGATGCCGCTTCATGAATCATTAAGCACATTTCTCTTCCACGCTGGAGTGTGATTTGGCTAAATGGATGTGGATGATAAGAGCTTTTCCAGCCTATCTTTATTGTTTAACAAGTAGAGCTCCCGACAATTGACGGTCAGGATCATAGTGTGGAGAAAGCAGACGGCTTTTTACATCCGTCATCAGCGTTCCTCCGTCTGTTGTTCTTTCATGACTCCCTGTCTATTTATCAATGGATAGTTCTATATTTTTCTCTGTGTGGATTTCATTCAATCAAAAATGTCCTTTTTTTTTAAGCTTTCTGGTTTATTTTGTCCCAAAGAGATTTGGGGAACCATAACTGTATCATTACTTCATTTCTGATAATCATTCCACAATGATATAGTTGGCAGAAAATGTTCCCATATTAAACATCAGTAAGGTTTTCTTTATGATAAGTCTGCAAATGTTTTCTCTTGGGATTTAGTTTGGTTTTTTTTTCCAGTTTTGTATTCAGTCCCTTTCTACTCTAAAACTCTGAAATAAAATCCAGCTCACACAATTGCCGGCAGAACTAAACTAAATGAATAGAGTTGGCTTACTTGTAGTTTAATCTCAGTGTAAGCAAAGAGAACATCAGGAACAAACGCCATGCTGACTCTAATAAAATACGTTTGCGGTCGTTTCAAAACCTGAAATAGTTTGGTTTATGAATTCTTTTGCGAGACACAATCACACATTTCGCTGTGAAATTTCAGAGTTACACCAGCGACGCCAAAAGACACCAATTCCGGCGTATTTTTGATTCTCTAAAAATCTCAAAGTGTTGTCACACGGCTTCACAGCAAAAAAAAAAAAGTGAGAGCGTTGCAAAATTGAGCCTTTTCGTGAGCTCTTTGTCAGGCCGAGAATGCGCTCCTGAATCCCGCGTGAATAATTCAAGAGGCAAGCCACAAATAGATCAGGTGTAGTAGTGACAGCTGTGAGGCTTTGATCCTTTTCTGAAGAATAAATGGCAGCAAGTACGCCTGGTTGTTTCATCCTGCAGCACACACTGTCGAGCGGAGGTCACCTCCTTAGAATAGGTGGGTTTTATTTTTAACACGTAGAAGGGTGCTGTCAGCTTAGCAACCGCATCATCATAACATACTTTTGTCAGTGAGTGTTTTTGTTTTTTTCTTAAGATTTGTCTTCTAGATGGATTAAAACACTGGCTTTTCTGACTTAAAAAGTTCGAGTAACATGAAGTTTTAGGTCTGATAATAAGTAGATCGATAAATAGGGATTCGGGTCAGTTGTTTTAAAATGTGCTCATATGGTCTGAACTCCCAAACTGAGAGACTATAAATGACCTCCAACTCAGTCACAGTGAGCACTGGAGCACCTCAGGGCCGTGTGCTCGGTCCACTTCAGTTTGTTCCGCTAACAAACGGCAATTTGCAAATGATGCCACAATAGCGAGACTCATTCATAAGATTTACAAACCAATTTATAGTGAAGATGTCAAACAATTAAACAACAACATGGTGGTCTAAACATTAAAAACTAACAAGAAGAATGAATAGCATTAAGTCTCTCTGGAGTAGAAATTTGTGTCAACTAGTTGAAGGATGAGTAAACTTTCACGACAGGTGGTGTTTCTTTTTGGTTACATTATGAATCAATGTGTTCAATATGTTTAAATGTTATTGAAATGATGTCACATGTAATTTAATTGTGTGACACGCTACTGGTTGGCATTTTCAAAGCAGGATACATCATGGATATTCTATTGGGACGAAAACAAGAGAAAAAGAAGAAAACATAACCGCTTTTTGTCTTCATTGTCATGGGATATAATGTATCACTGCAAATAATTAAAATAAATGAGCTTGAAGCTGACAATGACACAGCTGTTTTGAGCCTCGATTGGTTTTACATTTATGCGACTCCTGTCATGTTATTTTGATTTTTATCTTTAGTCTTCATCCCCATTAGTTTCATTAGTGCCATTTAGTAGGTGTTGCTTTGTTATGTTTAGGTTAAAGAGGAGGTCAGACTTGAACTATCTCCTTTTCATTTCTATGGAACTTGTAAAGTTGGACTTACTTTTTCTATAATCGTACCGAGAGTCATGTAAACGTATTTTTTCTAGGTGATTGGAATCTTGTCCCTGATTGTTACAGAACTGAACTACTTCGGATTGGTGCCAAACTTTAACACGGGGAGGCAAAAATCCAGGTAGTGGCAGTGGACTTCAGCTGCCGTTGCTTTTAGTTCCCCAAAGTCTGTCACATCTGCCTGGTTTTGACGCCTTAATGTCTGAACACTTGCTGGTTTTTAAAGTTCTCAGCGGCAGAGCGGTGGCTGGAGATTGGCGTTTTGTAACAGCGCATCAGCATCCAACATGGAAGACGATCAAACCGGGGGCTTTTGTCTGATCTGGCCTTGCCTTTTGTCGCAGCCGCCATCACATACACGCCTCCCCCCAGCCCACACCTGACCTTTGTTGCCACGGCAACAGAGGCTTTCTCATCCTTGCCGTGGCCCTGAAGACGCCGACTAATCCCGACCCGCCGTGGGAATCGGTGGATGGGGTGACAAACGCGGCGTGATGAAGCCATCTGGCAGAACGTTCGTGGCACTTCCTCAGACTTCATCTGCATCTTTTGTCGTGAAATCTGCTGATTTAGTTTCGTGAGGTAAGGAATGTTGAGGGAGGGGGGGGGCGATCACCTGGTTTGTCACAACCTCACGGACGTGAGATGCGAAAGACTGCCGTTAGTCTGGTCAGACTGCCGTTTCGTCCAGGCCACCTTGAAGTGTGTTTGACCCATTTCGGCTAAATTAAGCCCACAAAATCTGGAGCAGAAACTTGACAGAGGAGGAAATATCAAAGCGACGTGTGACAGCTTTATTCCTGAAGGTGTGTGTTGTCTCTAGCAGCTTTCGACTGAAGGGGAGGGCCGCATGAAGGAGCACAGATGGTAATTGCGGGTGTGTGGGTGTCTGTGCGGACCCTGTCACACACACACACACACGACGTGAACGTTTTGACAAGCCTTTATTTTTATTCCCCCCTTTATGCTTTACTCCACATAATTATCTGTTTGTTTATTTAAAATGAAATTTTATTCATGAGTTCAGCAAATCTTAGGAGGGCTGCCTAAGTGCCTGCCAACTAGGCTGTTAATCACAACATTAAAAAGCTCAGATATTAACATGGTTTTTTTTTTTTGTTTGCTCATCAACACAGTCAAATGTCTTATCACACTTTAATGAACTGTTGCCTCATGAAAATATCCCTTCACTTTTATGTCTTGTGGCCTCTGTATTGAAGTTAGCTGATTGTGTGACGGATTCAAAGCTGTCGTCATCTTTCATGCTTCTGTCCCGCTTCTCCAGTCATTGTAGAGACTTTTTTTCATGAAGTCCCATCAATCTGACGTGGGAGATTTATTCTGAAATGTATATATATATAGATGTATATCAATAAGCCCTGATAATTTATATCATTAAGTTGTAGACTCCCTTGTTGTTTTTTTTCTGTCTGTCTCCAGTGTTGCTGTTCATTGAGCCTGTTGCAATAAGCAAGTAAAAGGCAATTTTTGCTTACCGACCTCATAGTCCATTGTGCTCATGGTTTCTGTCATGCATGTCTTTTTTTCCATTTCAGTTTTCTATACTACTTTTGGTTGTTGCGTTTTATTTTGAATATCTACAAATATCGTCCAGTTCAAGTGTGGGGTGTTTTTTATTTTTATTGTTGCAAAGTTACATTTCATTGGCTTTTGAGATGGTGAACTTGCATTACTATGCCACTATTATTATCCAATTACTTTAAAATGATCTCAAAACAACAGTGTTATTGTTTGTCGCGATAACTTCTGGGACAATTTATCGTCCAGCAAAGCTTGCTATCGTGACAGGCCTACTGTTTGTCACAAAAACCTTTTTTACATCACCAATTTAATTGTAATAACAATAATAATAATGGGACATTCAAGAACGCTTTAAAGCAAGCTGAAAGACCTTCAACGTGTCGTGTGTGTCCTCCAGATAGCATTGCTTCGGTGTGGAGTTCTTTGTGTGTTATCTTCATTCACTCTCTCAAAGCAATAATCAAAAGTCTTTGACCTGTAGCAGATTTCAGTTTAATATTTAACATATTAATATTTCAGTTCATAGAGGAAACTTTGATAGCAGTCAGAGAGAACTAACACGGTTCAAAATTATTTTCAGGATTTAAAGTGGCCTAGTCAAAGTGTGGACTTACATCTGATTAAGACGCTCTTAAATATTGAAATCTGACAAGAGAGCAAAACCAAAGGAAGTTCTTCAAAGAGGATAGATAATTTTTTCCCCCCCACAACAACAAACTTTAAATTTCTTCAGTTCAGACACCGACAGCAGACCTGCCGTGTCACACTGCATGTCGGGGGGAGTGAGCAGGGTCTCACTTACACTTCGTGAGTGATCTCCCATCCAATATTTATGAGCCTTTATGTGGACATTCCCACCTAAACATTGACCTCCGTGAGTCAACAGTTTGTCTGGGCTGCTGGCAATGAGCTAAAATATTGATGGGCACATGAGCCGATGAAAGGGAGAGGAGCAAAGCACCGGTTATATTTAGCACCAGCCTCTGTGGGACCTTCAGCAGAGAGTATTTTTGTCTGACTGGAGAAGTTGATCACTGCTTTTGTTATAGTTACTTTATTTTATTTTATTTTTTTTTTGAGTGATGTTGCATTGCCAGCTGCCTGCTGCTCTCTTTAATCTTCATCTTCATTTCTGCGCTTCACACCAGGCGTTATTTAGGGCAGCTTTTTGACAGCAACCGACAACCAGGGATTATTTTTGAATATGTTATATGATGGAAGAGACGGCAAACAGGCTATTTTGTCGGTTTCTAGACGATCATTTAGAATGTTTTCACCTCACCCGCAACTCGATCAGTTAATGGCTATAATTATATATGACAAAAACACAGACATATTTTTACTCCTAGTATCAGTTGGATTAATAATGATTGTAAGAAAAGTTATCTTGTTTGAAATGGAAGTAATCTATTATATACCAAATTGGTGGAAAAACTGCATTGCACACAGTATTAAAATGGTTTTCATCGTTGGCCATTGGTGCACCTATATATTCAGCCCCTTTTACTCTGATGTCTCAAATTGAAATTTAGGTTGCATTTACCCCAACATTGTTTAATCCGCTTTAATCAAACTCTGGTTTGTTTGCTTGGAAAACCCATTTCGTATGGTGAGGTGTGAATGCTAGGTCTTATTTCTTTTAAAGTGAACTCTGGAGCTGTTCGAATGCATGTGTGAATGCCAAGAGGACCGGAGACCGCTCCGAAACCAGGAAGCGGACTATAGCGCAGGGCATTCTGGGTAAACCCAACCAAACATGGAGGAATGGCTCGTGGTCTTTTAACTACAACCACCGCCACTCCGTTTTTGTTTACATTTTGTGAAGAAGGAAGTTGCACTCATGTCTTCTTCTGAGGTTTTTGTGCCATTTCCTTCAGCTGTTCTTGGTGCAGCGCCCCCACAGGCGAGGAGGGGAACAGGTTCTTCAATAGGTTTGGATTGTTTGATACACTGCAGCGTGAAAGCGGACCGCATTGGCTGAAAATGGAACAAATGTTGCAAAAAATATTGCCGAAAAATGTTGAAGATTTTTTTAATTTTATTTTGAAAACTATCATTGCAAGCTACCCTGAACACACCACACCATGAAATATATATATATATACAGTATATATGGTAATTATTTTCATTTCCTTTAAATGTTGTCTGTTTTTATGTTAAATGATGTAATGTGACCATGAGTGCCAAGAAGATACAACAAATAAAATGTATTATTATTGTTATTATTATTAAGGAAGCTGTTCAGATTTGATGGGACTGTGGAAGGAACAGGAGCACATATCACCTTGTTAGTAAGAAAAACAAGCTCAGAACCACTGTTGAATATGTTGCACTGTTAAACCAGTCACACTGTGTAACTGCAGTGTAATTTAACAAGCCTTTTTATTTATCTGTCAGTAATTACGCATGTAGGAAGCGCAGGTGGTACCTGTGTCGGTAAGAGAGAGGAAAGAAGAAACACAGCTGTAGAATGAAAAAGCATTTCATCGTCTCTGTGTAATGGAGAAAGATTTATTACAAAGCCGATGTTATT
The DNA here is from genome assembly GCF_003331165.1 of Xiphophorus hellerii. Classification (NCBI taxonomy): domain Eukaryota; kingdom Metazoa; phylum Chordata; class Actinopteri; order Cyprinodontiformes; family Poeciliidae; genus Xiphophorus; species Xiphophorus hellerii. The sequence goes on along the minus strand of NC_045688.1, from coordinate 15,776,154 downwards.
ACATTTTGTCTGGACATATAAAGTCTGTAGAAGCACAAGCAGCAGACATGCTTCGGTAGAAACTACAGTTCCCTGTTTAGCAGTTCCTTAAACTGCTGGGACACAGTTTCTTATTTTTCATTTGTGTTGGCCAGAATGCTAACAACCTAAACACACGTTCTTTCCCACACTTGAAAAAAGAAAGTCAGACACATAGTAGTGTCACTCCTGGGCATCGTCTGACTTCAGCGTTTCGAATATTGCTGACAGTGAAATGAGCATAACAGTAAAAAAGCTTCCTGTTACTCACTGTAATTGGTTTATATATATTCTAAAATTCCTTTGGAGATCCTATTATAATGTTGTTTTTATATATAGCAACCGCTGCAGTTTCTTTGAAAAGATGCTGGTCATGAATGAACTGTAAAGAGACTGACACCTTTAAGAGCAACTCAGCTGATGAGTCGAGATAAGAAGGGACGACGAGGTTAATCACGAGGGTGGTTTTAATATCATGTGGTAGAATCACTGTCAAGTGTCTGTGATGGGAACACTTCAGCTGAAGGCAGAGCCAAGTAGCTTTAAGTGGAGCGTCCTCAAAACGGACGAAAGCAAGCTGCTTTCTTCACAAGAGCAGTAGAGTATCAGGATTGCGGTTGGGGAACCTGCCTGCTGGGTGTACCTTGCCTCTAGATGGTTCCCCCACCGTGACTGCAGATACCAATAACTTTAACTTGATTGAATGATGGAACAGGGTCTACCTTTTGAAATTTGGCCAACTCGGTACATTTCCTCATGCTAGATTTTACCCCTCCGATTTGTGGTTTTGTGTTGGTTCTCGCCCCAAAACCCACACAAAAAACGCCGCAAAACATTGACGTTTTTGGTCATAATACTAGAATATGAAAAAAGCCAAGAGGTGTACTTGTTTTTGCAAACTCTAACTTTGTATGTTACACAATTACAATGGTCAGTGACCCCAGTCCTTGACCCCCGTAACTACAATGTACTTGACTTCAATATAAGCTACACTTTGGGAATCCAGTGGTCGTAACATTTAAGATTTATGTAGTGACACTCCTACCTAAATCCCTACAAGTTAGCTTGTATCCCTACCTAGCTTGCTAGGGATACAAGCTATCAGGTGTGAGAGAATCCAATGACTTTTCAAATGAAAACATGGAGATTACAGGAATGACCTTTAAGGATGTTAAGATACCGTCTATCTAGACACTAAAGGAAAGATTTTCTGGCCTTCCTTACCCTAACCTCAAGGATGGGAAAGATGGGAGGTCAATCACAATTTACCATCACAAAATCTCCTAGCAGGACATTTCTCAAAAAGAAGAAGTCGTTCCAAGTACAGCCAGGGTTCAAAGCAAAAACTTTGAAAGACTTTATCCGGCCTGGGTAACCGCCGCCCGGGGCCACGTCTGGGTTTTTCTCACAAGGGGACGAACATCAGAGCATGCCAAATAGAGCAGCGTAGCTTTCCTCAGATCTCCCCGTTCTGTGTTTAAATGAGTCTACGGTATGGCTGGCAGGGATCCGGGGGTCTTATCCACCGGCCCCGCCCTCTTCTCCAACCGCCGACTCCACCGACTTAAAGGGACAATGAATTATTCAAATTAGCAAGCCTGAAAAATTTCGATAGGCTATTTTTAGCGCCGGCATGTTTGTGCTTGACAAAAGCTGTAGGCTTAGGAGGGTTTTCCCGGGTGTGTTTTGCTGTCATGTCACAGTGAGTAGTGTAATGAGGACTGGGGGGAGGAAGAAATGTGTGTGTGGAAAGGCGGCGACGACGGCGTGGGGAAACTCCGCTCAGATTTTAGATTAGCAGGAATCAACTTTCCCGCTCACTTCCATCCTCTGTTTTTGTGTTTATTTATATTTTTGGCCCCTCGATTAGCAATTTGATGAAACTCATATATTTTTGTTAATGGGTGCGTAAAAGCAAATCTCCTGTCTTGCTTTGTCATCTGCTTGTCGTCCTACAACGGCGGTGACAAATGCGGCGAGTGTGTTTTAGAAGAACGACAGGGAGTAGGAGGGGAAACCCTTTATACATCCCGAAAAATGGATTGTTCATTTCTCTCTCACCACTTTGTATTTTTTTTTTCCTCATTACTCTCTGTTTTCACACTTGAGATTCACCATTTTGAAGGTGCCGTTACCATGGCGGCAGATGATAAAGGGAGAGGGGGGGAAAAAAGTGTTTGACAAAAATCTGCCTTTTGTTAGGGGAACCCAGCCATTCCAAGTCTGCGGAATCGATCACCGTCCTCCCAGAAAGCTGATTTATTTATTTTTCTCGATTTATTTAACAAAAAAAAATCTCACCCAGCCTCGTCTCTAAAGAACAAGGCAGAGATTAAAATCAATTACATGGCGGTTTAATTATGCATGTGCTACAGTGGTTTTTAGAAGTGAAACATTGTGGTAACTAGCCTGAATGATGTTGATTTAAGCACCGTTTAATTTCAGAACGGGGGAGCTCTGTGTGACGGGAATCACGATACAGATCTCCCGTTCACCGTTCTCCTGCTGCAGGCTGATGTCCTGACTGCGCACACACTGTGTGTGGCTAATGGCCTGGAGTCCAGGCAGCACATCTGAAGCTTTAGTTTGAAATACAGTGGATCTGTTGCAAGATTTATTTATTTATTTTTGGCCAAAAGAGCTTGAGTTCAAAAGTCAAACCCCAAATTCAGCAGTTTGGCTTTTGTCCTGGCTGTTGAGAGTTTGCCCTTGAAGAATTGCTTACAATAGTCAGCAAATGTCATGTGATGGTACTTATTCATCAATATTAAGGAATTATTGACTTAAAGAAATTGCAACGGGACTTTACTCGGCTGTTTTTGTGTGTTTTGTTAGAATCTCAACTGGTTTTTGACCTCAGGTCGCCGTAACTCATAAACTGTACGCTGCCGGATCAGCTTGTCTCGACTTTATGAACCTGAATTCATTTTGTTTCTCTGGAAGCATGAAGTCTGGGCGTCGCAGGGGATGAAAAGAGACGGGAAGATCCTCTTGTCGTCTTGTTAGTGATTAGCGTCGTACCCCGGAGTGCTGTCGGTGTCCCGGCTTGTAGTCACGCCAAGAAGGGGAGTGGAGCACTTTGAAGAGAATCAACACCACTGAGTGACAGGCACAGATCAGACGATGGAGGGATGCTTCTGCTTGGGGGGTCCGAACCTCAAGCTGGAGTTCAGCTCCGTGTGAAAAATCCAGAAACTGGGAGAGAGGAAGGCTGTGATTGGGGGAATCCGTATCCTCCGTCTACTGAAATACATTGACATATTTTCATTTGATGGCTGATTTGGCAAACTTACTAAGCACTACAAAGGCTCCCTTTGAGTGGAGAGCCAATGGGCCCTTGTACATACATTAGTCAGACATTAGTCAGGTCTATCTTCTGCTGTGTGTTAGCCAGAAACGGACAAGCTGGGTGTTCAAGTTTGAACGATGAATCCTAAAGCTCATCTGAAGGCACCTAAGTCTTAAACGAAATTGGTCTCAAACTTTTGTGCTACATTTGTGCAGCAAATCTCTTTTGTTTGTGCCGCTATTATTTTAAAGATGTTGTGAAATGCTTCCAGAGGTCATGAAAGGTCAACCAGCCATCCCACCTTCTTCAAATCAGGCAAAATTGGTGTCAGTCAACTCGACTACGTTTGTGCAGCAAAGGTTTTTGTTTGTGCTGCTTAAGCTTTGACGATATTAATAAAAGTTTAAAGGTCGACCAGCCCCCCACCTCTACTTTTACAAAGTCAAGCAAATTTGGTTGTCAAACGTTTGAGCAGAAACAAAAAAAATTGTTTGTGCCGCTATTATTTTAAAGATATTAAGAAATGTTTCCAAATTTGTTTATTTTATTTATTTGTTTATTTTGGAAATGTAAGCAGGGGTGAAAGGGGTCAGATGACCTCTGGAAACATTTCTATTATTATCTTTAAAATGATACCAGCACAAACATTTGAGGCCAGTTTCTTTAGATTTGAAGGTTTGGGGGGCCAACTTCCCTCAGGTGGCTAACTGACATAATTTACAGAAAAACCTGTTCTGTGTCATAAACATAGCGCCCTGTTTTGAAGGTTATTTTTCTTAAGAGTGGGAAAAAAAACCCACTATGCTGGGTCAAGTTCACCATAGCAACCTTCTGCATTAGATCTTTCTAGAGTTTGTCGGTATCTTCAAGGTCTCCTTGGCTTGCTGTCGTCACAGCAGAGGACCAAGCTAGCGCGACGGTGGCTTGTTTTCTCCGGCCGCAAACAGACCACAACCTTCCGTTCTCGGTGTCAAACAGACGGTGGCGGTCCCAAGAGGCCGAGGCCAGCGGATGTCCTAATTGGTCGCCCCGTGGGCGGAGAGAGGCATGGAGGTTGCATATTTGTGTGTTTATTTGTGCAGTGGATGCCAGCCAAAGTGGGCACATCTGATGTGTTTCCATCATACCGCGTAAAATGTGAACCGTGACAGTGGATCCTATTTTAGAGCCTGGGGGCTGGAAAAAAAACAAAAACAAAGGTTGTACGCTGGAATCCATGAAATACCTATTTAAAAGAGAGATTTTCTTTTTCTGTCAGGTCAGAAACTGTGAAAAGTATGGAATAGGAAAAAAAATAATAATTCAGACTTTTTCTCAGAATTCTGAGGCCCCAATCTTCTTCCATAGAAAACAAAAACAATTTGTTTTTTTTTCTAAAATTAGTTCACTTGGAGCTCTTCATCGGCAGAAATTTGTCTCTACAATGGTACTAAAACATTAATTAAATATGCTATGAAAAGAGGTGGAGAAGAATATCCATCAATTGTCTGTAACCAACTTATTGCTTTTGGGTGCTGAAGAACACAAGAAGTTTCACTCTGCTGTACAATTCAGACGATAAAACTTCTGCTTGCACATTTCACAAGCTGTGTGATCTTTTATGGATTAACTGCAAGAAGAAATCTACTTTTGAAGAAGGAAAGATGCATTTATTCATGTAGAGGAATCTGAAAACACATGGTAGAAAGTTGCTCTAGTTGAACGAGACGGAAGTTTAGCTACATGTACAGGAAACTGTGAAACATGGTGAGAGGAAGCTTTTGTGCAACAAATTCGGGCGGAGATTCACCGAAATAACCCTAAAACAGACAGCTACCCAAAAGAATGGTTTAAATGTATCCATATTTATCTTTCAGAATGGCCTCGTCAAAGTTTGACATTAATCCAACTGAGAGTTTCCACCCATCCAGTGTAAGCGGAAGCATTCGTTCTCCGTAATCCGGAATTTTGCAGTAATTTCTGACCACACATTTGACGTGACGAGATCGGTTTGTTACTCGCAAATAGCTCTTTACTCGCCCCGCCTGGCGGTGTCAACACCCTGCTCCACTGCCGCTGAAGCAGCTTGATGTGGCATTTCCCTCCGGCCGAGGTCTGGGAGAGTCCCTGCGTCTGACAGAGACGTCCAGCGGAAGATGAAGCAATTACAACGACGGCGTCTGTGCTTAAAGACTGTGACAGCGGTCGCATCCCATCAGCGTTTGAGGTGGTGGTGATTCAATTCCCGACGAAGTCGTCAAGTCAGAACTGAAGGGAAAACACACAGATCATGAAATGAGGCGGTTAAAGTACTTGATTTATTAGATTTTTTTCCCGGGTTGGGTTACATTTAGTATTTTTGAAAGCTAAGGGTTGCGCTATCTTTAGTTTTTTCCTCCAGTATCATGAATGTGGTTAAAAGTGTTGAGTCTGATAGATCATCTTTAGTTGTTGACATAAAAAAAGACTCTATGCAAGGGAGCAGAAACAAACATTTCCATTCACACTAAAAGCAGCGACGTATAAAGCCTTACTTGTTGCCCTTGGAGACCAAAAGATGTCATCCCTGTCTGGTTTACGCTGTTGCTTATGTTTAAAATGTCCTCGTAAACCCCAGGATTCCTTAAGAGGAAATGTTTTAATGTCATTTCCACAGGGAGAATGAAAAAGGAAGGTTTACGAGACGGTTGCAAGAGCTGCTGTTCTGTATTCTGGTATAAAGATAGTGGCACTAAAAGACATAGAGATGTTTAGAGTCTCGCTGCTTTTTTTTTTCTTCTCCCTTTCAAGAAATACAAACTCAGCAGTTTGTTCATTTTCCACTTGTGAAAAATGGTAATGGTGTGGAAAATAAAAGCATCACCCTTTGGATCTCTGGCTTTTTTTGAACAATGATGTCCTCCTAAAAGGCAAACCTTAATCTCTTCATCCAGTCTTCCTTTTTATTTAACTTCAACAGTCTTTCAAGACATCCCTGCTAAAACTAGCTTAAATCCTTAGTTTAAGCTAGTTTTTAGTTATCTTAAACTAAGGGTTAGCTTAGTTTAAGTTGCTTTGGCAAAGATTGGTACTTAACCGAACCTAGCTTAGATTATTTTTGCTTACCCTAGCTAGTTAAGTAGCTTAACATAATTAAGCTGGTTAGGTTAGCTTATTTTAAGCTAGTTTAAGCTAACCCTGCTTTAAACTTTTCCACAACTTTCTCTCTCTCTGCTGTGTTCTTCTTCTTCTAAAAAAAAAAAAACACCTTTAATATGACAGTTTTCATCAACTGACATGACAAAAATGAGTTTATCCTCTCCCTTCAGCCTCGCCCAGAGTTGTTTATCTCATTTTTCATTCCTGCAGCACAATACCGTCTCATCCTCAGGTAGCCTTAGTCACAGAACTTCCCTCTGCGGTTTATTAAAATCATCAATCAATATATCAATCTGTCTTTGTGGCTTTCAGTTCAATCAATAGGGAGTTTTTATGATGACAAACCTTTGTGATTTCTCGGGGCACGCATGAAGGTCACCAGTTGTGCCTGTGAAACAGCCGTCTGAGCTGTTAGCGGCCGCGAGCGACAAACCTCCCCGAGCCCGAAATGTGATGATAAAAGATGGCCTGAAAATGGGGCTCGTCCTCAGGGCTAAATTAGATCTGCAGTCAGAGTTGGGCCGTCTGTGCAACAGCTGCCCAGCTCTGCCTTCAAAGGGCAATTTGTAGAAGTGGAGGACTTATTTAGCAATGCGATGTGTGTGTGTATGCTGGAAATCAGAATGTCGAGAAGCAGCGTCTCCTGGATAGTGCTTGTGTGTTTTAATGTCTTTCATAAAAAAAAGTTTTTAAACAGAACAAAAACTGTCCATCTGCTGGTGAGACTGGACTCACCCGTCCTTTGGGTTGCCAAAGCAAAAGCTACAAAATCGCCGCTCAGCAGTTATCATCAGTCAGCAGCATTCACACAGCAAAGGCGTCCGTTTCAGCTTTTGTTCTAGTAAAAAAAAAACAATTACTGACAAATCTCTTGAACATGGACTAGGTCTGCTCTGTTTCATAGATGGACAAAAAGTTTGGCTTTTCATGACAAAAGGTTTGAAGAAATAGACCTTTTTTTTTTTTTTTTTTTTACATGTAAAAGCATTCCTTAAGCTACACCACATTTTTTCATGTTTTTCACGACTAAAAATATTTGATTTTTTCTTTTTCTTTTTGCCCGAGACCAGTGGAGTAAAAACGTATGGAATAGATTTGTATTCCCCCTTCTTCAGGCATTTGTAGAGCCATAGTTGCTACAAATTACAGCAGCAGGGCTTTTGGGGAATATCTCTACCAGACTGAAATCTTCGCTCTTTCTTCTCTACAAAAGATGAACATAAAATTGTCAAGTCCTGTTTAATCCTGTGGCAATAATCAATTATGAATTAAAATGACCTCGATAATTTGTTATTTTTGGTGGTTGTTTTATTTATTTATTTTTTTTAGTTCCAGTGCTTGGTGTTCTGTACAGAATTAAAGTTTATTGGTCTTTCAGAGGGCAACCTTGCATTACTATGCTATATTATCAATATATTAGTTGAAAATTGTCTCAAATCAGCAGTATTATCATTTGTAGCAATAATTTTTATGATCATTAGTCTACCTGGAACAGAATGTCAAAAAACTTCTTATTAGTAGAATCAGCTGAAATGTGTGGGGAAACTTAAAGTGCAGCGCACGGAATACACACCTGAAAAGATGCACGTATAATTGTAAAGATACAATCAATATGTTCAGGAACCGTTATCTTGAACTGCGCACAGTTCAAGATAACGGTGACCCAAATAGTGGCAATGATATTTTGAGAGTGCGTGAGTCATACGATCCAAAAAACCAAGCATGAGAGTAAGAGTGTGAAACGACTTCTTCTTGGGCGCTCAGTAGGCAGCAGAGCACAACTACGGATGGGGTGTGGGAGGAAAGTGTAGAAGGAGCACACTGGGCTGTGCGTGGAAGTCTGCTATTCTGGCTCTTGGAGAACGCCTGTAAATGTTTGCAATGTCTGCCTGAGATTCTCGGAGTGTTGCTGCGATTCTGCGACAGACAGCCAGGTTACTGTGAAGAGAAGAATCTGCTTGATGTTAAACTTTGATTTCTCTTTTTAAAACTTTTCAGATGAGTCGGGTTCTCTTCTTTATGTGGTACCGATAGTGTGGAGGGTTTAAACAACAATATTTATTATTTGTATTACTTTAAAACATTGGTGTTTAAAGTAATACATGCATTCTTTATGTATTTATGTGGTTATCAGGCCACTGAACTGTACATATTGCCAATTTATGGTAGTACGTAGTCTAAACTGTAAAACCTTTAAACCTTTGGTTCCAACAGTTGGGTTGCTGTTGGAAGCCAGCTTGTATTACTGCTTTCTACCAGCTTGTTTCCCATTAATAAAGCATTTATAACAACAGAAACAACTTTTTTTTATAAACTTTTTGGTTGTTTTTTGCTTCTGTTTCCACCAGTTCTATCTTTTGTGTTGCTTTTTTACGCTTCCCGATAGTCTTACGTACCAGTAGCAATGGACACATTTTGATATCTACATTCAAATTTCTGTTTTGCACAAAGATGACAAAGCAGTGTTTAAGTTCATAGCTACAGAACACTCTAGCCCCCAGTTAAATCTGAGTACTACTTATAACACAAAATCATGTATAAATCTCTTAGTAAACAGCTTGTTATTAATCACTTCATGTCACGTTGAAGTAACCTTAACCTTGATTGATGTGTTTCTTCTCTTGCTTTTTTCTCTTTTAGTTCATTGCCTTCGCGTCTTTGTTCTTCATCCTGGTCTCCATCACCACCTTCTGCTTGGAGACCCATGAGGCTTTCAACAAAATCATCAACAAGACCGACGCGCGGAACAGCAGCGAGCCGGACCCGGCCCCGCAGTACGAGATTGAGACCGATCCCGCGCTCACATACGTGGAGGGAGTTTGCGTTTTCTGGTTCACCATCGAGTTTCTTGTGCGCGTCACCTTCTGCCCAGTCAAGCTGGAGTTTGTTAAGAGCGTTCTCAACATCATCGACTTTGTGGCCATTCTGCCCTTCTACCTGGAGGTAGGGCTGAGCGGCCTCTCTTCGAAGGCCGCCAAGGACGTCTTGGGTTTTCTCAGGGTGGTGCGTTTCGTCCGGATTCTGCGCATCTTCAAGCTAACGCGTCATTTTGTAGGGCTTAGGGTGCTGGGCCATACATTGCGGGCCAGCACCAATGAATTTCTGCTGCTAATCATCTTCCTGGCGTTGGGAGTTTTGATTTTTGCCACCATGATATATTACGCGGAAAGGATCGGTGCCAAGCCCAATGACCCCACGGCCACTGACCACACCAAGTTCAAGAACATTCCCATCGGCTTCTGGTGGGCCGTGGTGACCATGACTACTTTGGGCTATGGAGATATGTATCCAGAGACCTGGTCAGGCATGGTGGTAGGAGCGTTGTGCGCTTTAGCCGGTGTGCTGACGATAGCCATGCCTGTGCCCGTTATTGTCAATAATTTTGGAATGTACTACTCTTTGGCCATGGCTAAGCAGAAGCTGCCCAAGAAAAGGAAGAAACACATCCCTCAGGCAGTGCAGGGAAGTTCTCCGATATACTGTAAAGGGGACCTCAACTTGACCTGCAACAGCACTCAAGGTGACTTGTGCCACGTCAAAGGGGGTAGATTACTAGAACGCAACCGTTCAGGTAAGACCTCAATAAAACATTGTTCAAAATGATTAACTAACGGCATTCTAGTTATCTTAACATCTCAGTCTGGTTCACACTACAGCACCATCTCTGCAAACGCAAACATGCAGATCAGTGACTCTCTTTAGTTTGATGTCTTGCCCAATGGGTACATGCCAGAGGAGGCTAGGGTTGAGCTGACAAACTCGAAATTGAGAACCAACTACTTTTCCTTTTTCCTTTTCCTCAGAGGCAAAATCATTACTGAATTTAACCGAATGCCTTCCTCAGTTAGAAAGCTGTAAACATTTAGCAGATTCTTTCTTTTCTTACACCGCATTGACCTTTTCCACATCTTCTCCCAATTCAACTCAGACGTCAACATATTTTATTGGAATCATGCTACATTGCATTGGGAAGTGAATTAGATGAATGGTTTTAAATTGTGTTTACAATGACATATCTGTTTCTGTACAACTTGAGGTCAAGAGCGTGGCTTTCTTTCAACAATGGCTACAGCTTTTACAGTTACCATGGGAGTGTGTGATAACTGCTGTCCTGTCTTGGTAGGTTTGCATTTGTTACATGCTCTTTTCTTTTCGGGATGATGGATTATACTCTTCTTGGGATTGTTTAACTTTGGATGTTTTTTTTTATAACCTTACCCTGATTTATAGTCTAATTTTAAACACCGTGTCCCGCCTGCTGTTTTCCTCGCTCTTCGTGATTCTGTTTGTCCACTAATGTTCTCTGATGAGCCTGTGAGGCGTTCACTGACATTAAGTTGAATTCAGGTGAACTCAGATGTTTACTATATGGAGGTCTTACAAATGCAACTGGCTGCACTGGATTTTATTTTGGAATGTCAAAGCAAAACGGCCTAATTACAAATCCACAACACATTTTTTATATTTTTACTTGCGAAAGGATTTGAATACGTACACTTTTTCTCTACTAAATAATTAAGCACCAATAAAACACATGAATTTCTGTGGCTGTAAAGGGATGAAATGTGGAAAAGTCAAGGGTGTATAAATACTTTAGGAGCAAACTGCATATACTTCTTTGCCTTTTGGTCCAAACAAGCCATCAAATTATTTTCACTGCATTTTTTTTTAACAGCAGTTGCTATGGTGACAAAGAAGGCAATGCAAAAGATGGTTAAAAAAAAAAGGAAAGAAAAAGCTCAGGCTGATCAGAATTCAGGGGAAACGCTTTTCCTCCACTAGGGACTGATCCTTTGCTGTTCAGACTGTGGGTTCCTTCTTTCTTTTTTCTGCCTCCAGGTTCATGTCGGTAATTTACTCTGACACATCTGATAGTGATGGAAATTAGTGCTGACCTTTGTGTACTAGGTTTATTTAAATTCCACTGAGGAAATCCCCAAGGGTAAGCGTGTCCGCTGGGCTTTTCGCTGGTCATTAGATCTCAGAACCTTACATTTGAATAGAGCAGTGATTTCTGCTGCTTATAGGATATTGAAGTTACCGAGTTGTTTTCTGAATTAGGATTGTTTAAATGGATGCATAATTTATGTTTCCATCAAAAACATTTAAACTGGCTTTATCGTTTTGGGATTTTTTTAAGCCATTTTGGATAGTATGACTGTTAAATTGAGCAACATTTTTAAAATCTTTTTTTACATCATGGAAAACATACCAATAGCCAGAATAAAATGTTTTTGTTCAATAAAATACAAATTTTATAGGAAATAATATTACCTTGACCTCTGTCACATGAATATAACGATAGCTGAAACACACAGTCGTGTTTTAAATTAGTAAAAAAAATTTAAACAGGAGAACAATGACTTGGTTTTAGCTTTACTTTTAAAGGTAGCCATTTTGCTCAATGTCCCAACAATAGCTGCCAAACAATAAACACATTTTTAATGGAAACTGTATATAATTAAAGATCCAAAACATAAAAAGGGCTTTGAACTGTTGCATTATTAAAAGAAAAACAGACAATTTCCACATTTTTTGGGCCAACCATTTGTTTTACCATTCTTGACTTGTAGCCAGGGGCTGAAAAAGAAATTATTTCAAGGGCCACAAATGGCCCCTTTGCCACACTTTGAACCTCGCTGAACAAGCTCTTGCTGCATTGTGATGTATGACATTTGCTGCACTCGTTTAGTGTGAAAATGGGAGGGATTTTGATATTTCTCTCATACTTGCTACTCACTCAGCTACAGCCTGTTTCAGTTGTCTTCTCCACAACAACAAACATAGTCAAAAAAATGAAAGAAAAGAAACTGTAGCCAACACAGCATCCTTTCCAAAGCGGCGGCGGAGAATGAAATGTAACCCAGTGGTTGTACTCAGGTTACAAAGTTTTTGTGGTGTTTCTTTGCTCCGTTATGTTTTGAGTCTCCTTTGGCAAAAAAATGTATCACTTTGGTGCCCTTAGGCTCATTTCTGACTAAATGACAAAGAAACGTGCAAACTGAACTTCTGTGAAAAAAGTGTTTGGTCCCCGTTTGCATTTTTCTCACACCTAAACGTTTAAAATAAAAATCACGATGTTTCCATTAAAAACAAACGCAAGGTCACACTTGAATAAGTTCGTTCCCACTATACGTCATTAAAAAAAAAAACCATGCCGCGTCATCATCCTCCAACCACTTCCTGTCGTCTTCTTCTTCGTGGTGTGTGCCAGTAGTGATATCTGGTTGTTGATCATGAGAAACAAGTGATTCCATCACAGTTTTGAGAGATAAGCCAATTTTGATATGGCCAAAAAAACCACACACTTTTTTATCTACAAACGAGTTTTTTTTGTTTTTTTTTATTGCAGTGTTTCCATTAAGCAAATTTATTTTTGAAACGTCAAATGGAGCAATTATATGGTCGATGGAAACGCAGCTAGTGAAATCTATTGGACTGGAAGGAGCTTTGCAGCCATTTCAAAGGCTTTAGGAAACCAGTGAAAGAGCCAGAGATGAAATCTAAAGCCCTTCATGCCCCTCTTGCCTCAGTTAAATCAATGCTCATGACTCAACAATAAGAGACCCACTGGGCAACAATGGTGATCTTTGGAAAGTCCCAAATAATTGATAACTAAAGAAAAAACACATCTGCATTTTTCAACCTTGTCAAAAGTAATTGAGATGTTGTGCTATGTGGCGGTTCATGCTTGAAACCCTTCAGCGTAGATTAATTAAATGGTAGTTGTAACAAAACCAGGACCAAACACTTTCTTTACAGCGCTTTCCGGAAACTTTTTTTTACATTTACTGTAACGGATAAGAAGAACGACTGGAGAACTGTGTCTGTTGGTTCCTCCTCCCACAGTTCTGTCGGCAGACTGCAGCGCTGGCAGCGACCTGAGCATGTCTCCGGAGGAGATGGTCCCCATGCGACGGTCCAGCACCCGGGAACACGACCGGCGAAGTGGGGGCACGTGCTTCCTCCTGGCTGCCAGTGACTACACGTGCCCCGCCGACGGAGGGATGAGAAAACCAGGTAACTGCACGTGTAAGTGCTTTCTTATTTATTTGAATCAAAACAAACGTACTTGAAGTACATGTTTTTATTACTTTCAACAAGTTAAGCACCAAGTTGAGAACCCACGGTGTGAGAAATAGTCTGACTTGGATGTAATTTGGTACAAATTCAGAACAGAGGTGGGTGTGAAAGAGATTTGATGACGGCCCCAGCCAGCCTGATTGAACACACCTGCTTACAATCATCTCCTCCTGCGTGTTTAGTCACTTTAGATGTGTTTCCATTACAAACGTGTGCAAATCCTTGTCTATGTTCTGCTAATGTTGAAAAACTATTTTGCAATCGCAGTGTTTCCATTAAAAAAAGAAAAGAATTTTTTTTAAAATAGTGAAAAAACTTGTTCACGCGAAAAGTCATTAAAAATCATGGCAGCGGGCGTGCCGTGGTGGCGTAGTGGTTAGCGCGACCCATATTTGGAGGCCTTCAGTCCTCGACACAGCCGTCGCGGGTTCGACTCCCGGACCCGACGACATTTGCCGCATGTCTTCCTTCCCCGTTTCCTGTCAGCCTACTATCAAACAAGGGACACTAGAGCCCACAAAAAGACCCCCTGGAGGGGTAAAAAAATATATAATAATCATGGCAGCGACGAATGTTAACATTAGATATATTCATAATTCAGCCATGGCGCTAGCGCTCATCGTCTATTAGCCATCAGAGGAGACGTCTACGTCGTATCCATGCGTTGGAGAGACAAACCTTTTATACTACGTATGCAGTGTTTTGGGGAAATTGCGGCATTTTACAGAAGCACTGTGGTTTCAACACATTCAAATGACACATAATTCTTTATCAACCGTGCGATGCTGCGAGAGCTCTCATGGCGTCAGCTGCTCACTGAAAAAATCAAATACGAGCCATCGTCATTCTCCTACTTCCTGTTGTCTTCTTTGTTGTTTTTGCCAGTAGTAACACCCAACCGTTGATCACGTGACTCGTGTGATGAGGGGAAAAAAAAGTTCTAAGACGGCAGTTTTGAGAAATACATCTATTTTAATGTAGGAAATAATATAGTAAATGGAAACACAACTAGGCGACCTGTCCAGGGTGACCCCCGCCTCTCGACCGGAACGTTAGCTGGAGATAGACACCAGCACCTCCCGACCCCACCAGGGACAAGGGTGTAAGAAAATGGATCGATGGAAACACAACTAGTAACTCATGATTATGATCCAATCCTTCACAATCTAACATTTTTGTTTTGCTGACCTCGCCTAGGGTTTATTAAAAATGTTCTAGGTATCACATTTAGCTAGCTCGCTAAATATTTGTATTATGCCATTGCTAAACATATTAGCCTCATGTACACCAACAATGAAACCCATATTTACATTGACAAAGTTTTGCAGACATTTGTAACGGAAACGCTGACGCGACTTTTCCCTTAGTTGCTCCTCCTGAGAACCGGTGCCAGCCGATTGGTCCGCTGCATTAACTACCCACCTGCTTTCACCTGCTTGTTTACTCAAGTACTATTCATGCACTTGGCAAATATTTTTCAGGCTTCACTAATAAACTCCTTAATATCCATTAAATGACAATAAATGACTTGTTCTAAGATCTACAGACCCATTTACCGTCTGTTTGTACCAAAATAATTCCAAATCAGAGCATTCCTTTTTGTTGCTTGACTTCGCACTTTGCTGGATTTTTTTTTTGTGTGTGTGTGTGTGGAGTGTATTTAAACAGCAGCATTAAATATAGAGAGGGAAGAAATACAGAAAAGAGTCTTAAAAAGACAGAGCTCAGTCAGAGTTCTCATCAGCTGATCCGTGTCCTTAGCGACAGGTACGCCAACATCCCTGGAGGGGGGAAGGCTCTTTGTTCAACACTAGTCAGCTCAGGTAACGTAACTTGTTTCTCTGCTGTAAACGGAGCTAAAAGAATCTCGGTGTTTTTTGGCCGTTCCAAGGATCCGACGCTTCTGCTGCGCAGCTGAGTCAGAGCTGCTGCTTTCTGCACACGCAAAATTTATTCATGTTTCCTCGTTGCTTGGAAACATTTGAATAAATTTTGATAAATTTTCCTTTTGGGCCGTTGCCACATTCATCGCCTATTTACAGCAGCCAGATAAATTGCCAAGTATCATCTGTCTCCAAGGCGATGATACAGTCACCTGCAGTCAGCGCGCCAATAGACTTGTTTGCTTCAGTTATTTATATTTTTGTGCTATATTGTATCGGATAATGAAAATTTCTGACCTATTGGCTATTTAAAAAAATTTTTTTTTTTTTTTTTTAAAAGTACTGATACATCTTACAAGCAAATCTGATGCTCTAAGCAATAGAAATACATGTTGACAGCTACATTTATATTTTTTCTGAACAATATTAAAATTTTAACTCCAATTAAGGCCATCATAGCCCTTTGTCACACATTAATATTGCTGAAGAGAAGAGATTTTGTTTTATTGCCTAAGGCAAATAAATATCAAACAATGCTCAAACCTTAACCTGTACGTAGCAATAACATGAAGAAATTTTCTCTCTAGTACTTACTAGTAATAACTAGGCATAAAAAGTCAAATTACAATTTGAAAATCCACTCAGAGAAAAAAAACGCTCAAATTTTAACACCGGTCCGGTCGTCTTATGAAACAGAAATTGAACTATTTGGTTGTAAGCGCCATCAAAACAGAAGCAGCTTTTCTTCTGTTTTGATCTTTGTCCCATTGAGAATTTGTGGGCAACGTTGAAAAGGTGTGGAGGAGAGATTCACTTCCACCAGTTTTATTGTTATTTAATTATAAACCAAAATTATAGGAAACTGTTGTGGAAAGTTTGCGGAAGGACGCCTAAAATGTTGGGGAAACTTTTTTTTTTCCTGAAAATGAGGAATGAAAACAAAATTTCTCCGATTTTGAATTTAGTAACTAAAAATAATCGGTTAATTAACTTTACTGTCAGACGGTGAATGAATAATATGGATCTAAACATCTGGTACATATTTTTTGTTTATAACTGAGAAGTCGACCTGATTTCCGTCATTTTGGCAACATGTGCCAAATTGATTTTAATTGGATTTCTTATTTAATTTAAACACTGCAATTGCGAAATTATGTTTTTTGACACTAGCCAAACATTGACAAAGTTTTGTGCACATTTGTAACGGAAACGCAGCTGCTGACGCGGCGTTTCCCTTAGTTGCTCCTCCTCAGAACCGGTGCCAGCCGATTGGTCCGCTGCATTAACTACCCACCTGCTCTCACCTGCTTGTTTACTTTGCACTGAATGCAGGTTTCAAGTTTAACCTGTTTTTAAAGTGTGAATCCATACAGATGGAAAAATCATGATCATCAGTATGTGCCACTTCCATTCATGCATATACTTTGATATTTCATTAAACCTCCCGTTATTGTTATTATTATTAGTAGTAGTAATATTAGGGTTTGTGCCTGATTTAAAATGTCTGTATGTGAAGATGTTAACATGCAATGAATACAATTTGCAGTGGCTTTCAAAAGTCTTCGTACTCCTT
Source organism: Xiphophorus hellerii (assembly GCF_003331165.1). Classification (NCBI taxonomy): domain Eukaryota; kingdom Metazoa; phylum Chordata; class Actinopteri; order Cyprinodontiformes; family Poeciliidae; genus Xiphophorus; species Xiphophorus hellerii. Next base: position 15,759,191 of record NC_045688.1, on the reverse strand, counting down.
GAACTTTTTCACTTCACTGTATTTCACAGGGATTTTTTATAAAGGGGTTATGTTATGTAAAGTCGACTTTCCATTATGTTACAATGTTGTTCCCTCATCAAAAACATACCTGGAGTGTTACCAAATATTCTTTCATGTATATTTGAGCGATTCTTTAATGTCCCATGGTAACATTTCAGCTGGGCAAAACGGCTGGATACATTTTTTTTTTTTTTTTTTAATTATACAAAAAAAAGAAAAGAAAAGAAAACCTTATACTATTTTCTTTCCACTTCATATTTATTTGCTTATCACACAAAATTGCACAAAAATACATTCAAAGAATGTGCTGGTAAAATGACATGTTGTGAAAAACTTTAAAGGGTATGAAAACTTGTAACATAATGTTGTGTTCAATCTGTTTTTTTTTATAACTGCTGCTGCTTCTGTTTAAGAAAAACTGCATCTGCATCATTTATTTCCTTTTTCATTGACTCTGTAAACTGATTTTTTTTTTATTGCCTGATAATTTCTCAAACACAGCTGCTGTGAAGTTTACATGAACTAAAAAAGAAGAATTTTTTAATGGACTTGGAAGTACAGATTTTCCAAAAACAAAATAAATATGGAGGTTTATTTTACAGATCACGTTTTCTTATCCATTTGACTCATTGATCCTAACCTAATAGGAAGTTGAGGCAAATTCAGATGCGATGCAGATGAAGTCAGATCTCAAGCCAATCTGTAACTATGTTATGTTAATAAATAAATTAAACAGAACAATTTTAGCAACATGAAGTAAGCTAAGTCATCTCAACAAGCAACTCAACATCCTACAATCTAAAGAAGCTAAAGAACAGACGGTAATCTATAGATCTGCAAATGTAAAATTAATCTGTAACCATGGAAAAGTTGTGAACCTTCGTAGAAGTAGTTGGCCTATCAATTTAGGCTCATTTAGCATAAATTACTAGGGCACTACAATAGGTCAAATGTAGTTATCTAGCTGGATAACTACCTAGGTAGATAACTATCTATGTAGATAGTTATCTAGCTACAAAGCTGACCGGAGCTCTGTCAGGAGATGCTAGATAACTATCTAGGTAAATAACTATCTGGATAGATAGTTATCTACCTACAAAGCTAGATAGTTAGCTTTCTTACTATCTAGAAAGCTAACTAGATAGTTAGGTAGACTAACTATTTAGTCTAGCCAACTAGACTAGCTAGCTATCTAGCTAACTAGTTAGATAGCTATCAGATAGATAGATAGATAGCTTTCTAGCTAGTTATCAGTCAATTCTGAGGCAGCTGTCTATCTAGCTAGAAAGATAAATTCTCTTCCATTGCTTTGGTTATTTGTTGCTCCACAGCAGCTGTTGTAGTGAACACCGGAGCTCTGTCAGGAGATGCCCTGTGCATGCTCTCAACATGCAGTCTGCTGCTGTTGCTCTGTCTCACTCCTGTCTCCTGTCTTGTCTCGGTTCAATCGGCCGGCTTGGATTCGGATCGTTGCCTGCCTTCGTGCCTTCCTGCCTGCCTGCCTGTGTGTGTTCATGTCCTGCACAACCTCCACCACCACCACCACCACCACCGCCGCCGCTTCCACCACCGCCGTTTTGCCGCCCCTCCCTCATCTGAAGGCTATGAGAAATCCCGGAGCTTAAACAACATTGCTGGCATGGCCGGTAACACCCTGCGGTTGTCTCCCGTGACCTCGCCGTACGGATCCCCCTGCCCGCTGCGCCGCTCCCGCTCCCCTATCCCATCCATCCTGTGAGGCCTCCAGCCTAAAAAGAACGCCCGCCCTCCCTTCCTTCGGCATCGTGTCTGAACTTGCATATTGCCTACATCGCAGCTGAGACTTAACGCTGCCAGGCTGGCAAATCTCAGCAAGCAAGGAAGGAGCGTGCGCTAACATCCTTCAGTAACACGATTATTCCACTTTGTCACTTGGAGTTCCCTTTAGTTTGACGCTGTCATTTGAGACTTGCAATAAAGGAACCCTGACTGAAGTAGCCGCCATCCACCATGTGATCCATATTTACTAATCAGGGATATTAGATGTTGCCATATTTAGATGTCATCAACCGAGACGTGCTTCCAGGGACAAAAAGATAAAGAGATGTCACAACATTTCAACCACACACGACTGTCACTTTGCTTTATGGTTTGGTGTTATTTTTGGGGTTTGAAGCGGAACGAAACGGTGCGAGAGTGTAAGTTTCATCTCGCACGAGCACCGACAGCAGAGCCTGCTCATGTTTGTGCAAGGATCTGGTTTGGCAAACAGTTCGAAGGAGGAGAAAAGCTTGAGGATTTATATGCATACATACATAAAGATGTGTCTTTGTTTTAGTTTTATGGTGTAGGGATTGTGTTTTTTTTCTTCCTTTTTTTTTTTTTTTTTGATTCCACTGAGTGCCACCAAACTTGCTGTGTTTCTGGTTGTTTACTGGCAGATAACTGCAAAGAGGTGGTCTTTACTGGTTTCACACAAGCAGAGAGCAGCGTTCTATCTTAATGGCTTTGGGAGATGGAACCACCATGGCAGAAAGGTAACACTCTGACGGGACCCCTGGCATCAGCTTTCAGTGCAGAACACGTATTTGGTTTGTCGTCTTGTCTCTTTACTAAAGCGGGATTCATTGTAGTGATCGGAATATGCTGGTGTTTTATTGTAGAGACAAGCACAAGGCTTCATAAAGTCACATGCAGCATTTTTCTCCAGTGCATTATTATTATTAAACTGTTAAGATTGCAAGCATATATTAACGAAACAAGCAAACTCAGGTTCAAGTGTTTCTAGGCATAGGTTGGTAAGAGATTCAAAGCTTCTTCAAGCCTGTTAGCTCTGTCAACTCAACAACTACTTCCTTTCCCACTTCAAAATAAGAGCCACAATCATAGACGGAACAATTACTAACACAAACTCAAAGCTGAAGTGAATAATAAGCCATTTATTGCTGGAGCTATTGCTAACTCTAAACAAAACAGCAACCATATTGGATTTTAAGGTCAGGATTGTTAAAAATCCACCAACAATATCCACTTACTTTAGATTTCAATAAGCAATATAAAGTTAGGAAACATCTGTTTCATTACTGTCTTTAATTTTTAATAACTGGAACATTTGTCCTTACACTTTAACACTGTAAAGTGTAAGCTAGCTGACGAACAGTGCTCAGCAACATGTCGGGGAGGGCCAGCTTTACTTTCCAGGTCAAGGAGTTAAATGACTCGAGGCAACCAAAAAAAAAAACAACCTTCAGACGACGTCAGCCATGTTTTCAAAGGGGACAGTTTATGTGGTCGCGCAATGTTTGGTGCGATTGAGAAAGTTGGAAAATAACGAGAGGAAATTCTGGGAGAAGGACCCAAAACACCATCAGTTTGATAAGAATAACAAAATTAATTAGCATAGCATCACAGCATCAACAATAACTTAAGCAGATGGATGCATTTCTGATTCTTGAACCAATTTTACCTCCTCCAGTCGCGATGAAAAAGCTAAATCCAGTAGTTAGACATTCTTAAAATGTTATGTCATATTAATGTTATATTATGCAGTACAAATGAAAGTTTGTTAGTCGCTTGTGCACGGGCTCTCAACAACCTTCTAGAACATCCTCCATAATTTATTAAACTCCACCACTCCCTGAGAATAAACAAGTTATGGGAGGACTCAACTATAATAGGTTGGGAATACCTTTAATCCCCTAAATTTAGTAATTATTCGACAGAGTAGTTGACTTCTAAAAGTATCTGATAGCCAGAACCTAACTCCTTGTAAAAATTCAACCATTTACTCTGATTTTTTTTACAACTGTGTGGGGAAAAAAAATCCAAAAGATACACAGCACATGCATCAGGCGTAAATGTAACCGAACAAATGTTCCATGTGATTTCTTTTATCAATGCTGCTGTTGCAGAAACATTGTTGCGAATTTGTAATATTTCAAAAATCACAAGACGTTGTTCCCGTTCTGACCGCTAGGTGGCAGTCAAGCGTTTTCAATATGATTCCTGGTCTGTAGAGAAAATTCATCAACTGGCGCTTTGGCTCCAGCAACACTCAGAGGCAAATTTGAAACAATAGCTGGAAATTATATGAACACTTTTAGCATTTTGATTCAAAATGGCCTGTTAGGAACCTTTCTATGTCTTGACAGCGCTAACTGTTACCAGCCCATACCTAGATGTTACCAGTTTGCTTTAGGAAATACTCACTAAAAAGTGAGTTGTTGTTTTGTTTTTTTTTCTTTGAAGCAACTCTTACACCAGACAGATAAAACCTGCACTATGTGAAACCCATCCTCACAGTGCGTCTTTACCACAAGCGCATGGTTGCCTGGCAACTGGCTCACAGCAAGATGCATCTTACACACAGCTTGGCAAGAAGAAAAAAAAAAACTTGGTTAAAAACATTTTTTTTTTCCTCTTGATTTCACTGCAAACTCCTTATTTATCTCCCTTCCCTCCACTTAAGTCACTGAAATGCATCACGCAGTTCGTAGAATCTCATGTTGCATTTTGAGCGCGTGACCGATCTGGTCCTTTGTGAGATGTGATGTTTTTGAAAGATGTGTCCGTGTTTCACTGAAACCATTCATTCCTGTTTGAATGCCAGTGGGATAAGACTGTCATCAGTAGTGGCGACCTATTGCGGTGGGAGACCGCCCTCTGAACCCACCAGTGGGAACCACGAGGCCACTGCTACCGGACAACACGGAGGACCCTGCAAAGAAGCTAATGACTGACAGCAACCCAGCTTACTGTTCTGCCAACAAGGAAGAGACTTATTGGTAAAACAACAACAACAACAACAAAATTCTGGGAGGACTTTGATATGTTAAGCCCTCTCACGTTGTTATTATTATTTTATTTTCCTGTTTCGGAATCGGAGGGGGGGCGATTGAAAAAAAGAAAGAAAAAAAATGGTCCTTAAGGAGAAAGTTTATGACATAGACATTGCTCCTGTAAATACAATAACTCCAGCACATCTGGGCCAAGTGGCTCTGTCCACACATCTGTCTTTTGATGGCGAGTCGGGTATCAAGGTGGGCGCTATGGTAGCTGCGTAGTGTCGTGACACTCGGCATCGATGCCTTTTCTAGCTGTGGTATCTCCTTTCCATCGCAATAAGTGTATTAAGGCGTATCCGTTGAGGCACTTTGTGTTTTTGAAAATGGAGTGTTAATCGTACCAGATACTCTACTTACGGTATATACAGCGTAGAGAGACATAATGTGCTAAGCTGAATAAATACATCGCAGTCATCTATGCTTACTTCTTATTTGGTGACATGCTTCAGGCCCCGCCCACGCTAACACCGGGATTTCTATTCTTTCTTTGTTTACACTTCCCTTCTGCAAACCAACCAATTTTCAATTGGAAATAATTTGACATTTTAAAGTAAAGTCTGTTTGGGGTGTTTACATGCACACTGGATTCAGGTAATGTTAGCCCACTGCGGCTCACTTCACCCCTTTGCCTTGCATTGCTTTTTGGTTCCTTCCCATATCCATTTCAGACATTTAAGCAAACTCCATTTTATATAGTTTACACCCTTAAACAATTATATGTTTGATTAGTTTTGTTGTAGTTTAGTATTTTCAGAAATGAGAAAAAAATAAATGGACGTGAAGATGAAACCAGGCTTCCTCTTCCCTGAAATCAGTTGCTATGTAAAAGATTTGAGTTTATGATACTACATCAGACACAAAACGTTATACAGCATTGTTTGTTGATGGATATTTTTCATTGGAGTGATATAAACTCATTTTCTCCTACATAATGAGTCAAAAAAGGAAATTGTCATTGTATTCCCTTGTCTGGACAGGTGAATTGACACACGATCAATGAAATTGGATGGCACCATTTCATATAAAAACAAAAAAATCTGATAAAAATGATCAAAACTTTAACGGTAGTATCAGTGAAATGATTAGCACCTGAAGAAGAAACACAACAGTCCAAAATGTTCAAATAAATGTATAAACACAAATCTATGTTCATTAAGCTTCAAATATAATAGAAAACATTTTCCCTATCACTGCTTTAGCCGTGCTCATTATCTTCTTTGGAATTTAAATCTAGTGAATGTTGACAATATTTCCACCTACTGGTGCCGAATTGCTATAGCAGCTTTTCTTAATGGCATTTTACAGATTTAAAGAGGGGGGGGGGAAAAAGATCAGTTGTAAATGTAATGTAAATCTGGCGTAGCGTAGCCGGGGCCTCGGTAGGCTAAGTCACAAACGTGAGTGTGTATGTCTATATGTGTCCCCAAAAACTCTACCAGGTGGAGAGCTGGGGTTTGAAACACTAGTTCAGGGGAGACCAGTGAGTGGACCTGATGCTGAATCTTCCAGTTAGTGTTAGCACAAGCGCTCTCCCTGCGATGCAGCTACCATTGTAGAAGCCTCCCATTTCCCCCCACACACACACCCCCTCTCCCACTAACCCCAGCCACCAATACCTACCTGGTGCATTTAGTGCTGCAGATTTTTTTTCTCTCTTTACAAACCAAAATGACTCTTAACATTACTCCTCATTATTTCTGGTCGCTACAGAAAAAAGGAAAAAAAAAAACAACTGCATGACTTGATTCTTCCAAGCTTTGTTTCCTCCAGCCCCTTAAACCTCCCCTCCCCGTCCCCCCCACTCTGTTATGGGGACGGAGCAAAAAGTGTAGCAGAAATTTCACCGCGTTCCGAAGCGGGACTTCTAGAGCGGTACGCGTCTGCACTTGTAGCAACACTGTGTGCCCACACAATCACATCGGCTTTGCAATAAGCAAAACGGGAAAGGAAGGGGGAAAAAAAAAAAAAAAAGCACCGACCCACACTGTGATTTCAGCAGCCAGTTAAAGTAGGAACGGAAATAAAACGAAGCCCCCCAAAAACCGGCTGTTTGTTTGGTAGCGACCTGCGCGGTTGTAGGCTAGCTGTTCCAAGTTATCGCCCCGTACACACAATCCTCCTTGTGTAGTAACCACACGCTGCTTTACTCTTTTGAACTGTCAAAGGAGAACCGTTCTTGTGTAATTCTAGGATGATGTTGTGACTTGAAAACAAACGGACAACAAGAAAAAACAAACAAAAAAACAAAAAAAAGGGTGTTTATTTTTTTGAATCCAGAACACGTATTTTTGTGCCATGCTGTTGATGACCCCACCGCTCTGAACGGTGGAAGTCATGGTGGTCTGATGGTGTGCTTCTCCGTCGTACGTTCAAACTGTCGACGCTTTTGACCCGAGTTCACATTTCGTACGTTTTACTGTGAGGAAAGTTCCGGTTTTAAGTGTGTGTTTGTGGCGCTTTTTGTTGTCATTCTAAAATGCATGCTAAAAAAAAATAAATAAATAATAAAGTCACTATGTCAATCTGTACAAAAAAAAGTTGAAGAAATGACCTCCTGTATATCATTCTGTGTATAGAATTAAGGTAAATGCTATGTGAAAGACTCACATAAACTATTTATCTTTTACTTGTTTGATCTCTTTATTTTATTTGTGTCACTGTTTTTGTCTTCTTTACAATTATTATTGTAAATGTCTGAAATACAGTCAGCTGCTAACTAACTAACCGTAGGTAGCGAAGATGCTAACTATAAGGTAGTGCTAGTGATTCTAGTGGAACAATTACCAATACTTAAATGCTAACGAGGTCAAAATAAGTGTCTTATCTCAAGTCTGTCAGAAAGCTAGCAAACAAGGTAAGTCTCTGTTGAAGGAAAAAGGTAAGTTCAACATCGTCATGTAGAAACACGTCGCCTGAGAAACTTTTATTATAGTGGATTCTAATCGGTAACATTAAAAAACAATCTTTTTTGCAATTAATTGTAATTTTAGCCCCGTGTCCTCTAGCATGGCTCCAGCTGACAATATTTTTAAGTATCTTTGGATTACTTCTTCGTAAACGGACATCAACTTCTGGGAATGAAAAGACGCAAGAAGAAGAAAAAGAAAAGGCCCACAAAGATTGAAAGTTGAACAATAAAATAAAAATCGGCCTGTATTGCACCGTTCATGCAACAGATCATTCAAAATGCTTTGCGTAACGAAGAGACGTACACTTATGAAATATGGCAGTGAAAGCAAACAGGTATTGAATTATAACTGAATTATTTTTGTACGCTGTTCAAGAACATCAGTGCTGAATTTAACTTTTATTTTGTCGTCATTGAATGCATTTCCTAAGTAATATGTGAAAACTGAAAACAATTTGGCTGTTATGTTCTCATAATCAGGTGATGATTGGTAATATTGATCTAAGTGACAAATCTGTTGTTGCACAACAGTTTTAAAGGGTGAAGGTTGCGAGTTCAGTTTCCTAGAAGGAGGGAAAAGATGAACAAAACTCTAAAACCAGAAGCTGGGTTTGTCCTCCGTTGATTTCTCCTGCCTCATACCCCGTGTCAGTGCAGGTTTGGATGCTGCCCATCCTCTGGTTCATGTCCAGCGATCAGCCACACTGCAAGACATCCCGACTATCTTTACTCCGGTTGTCATGGATACAGCCACAAACGTGCCAAAGCGATGTAAACAGCCAAAGCTGGGGAGTGTGTTTTCTTTTCTTTCTTTATTTTGAGGCTCCCCTTCGCCTCTCTCGACCTTCTTCCATTGTAACTCTCTGCCTGGAAACAGACGGGGGAGGCGGGATTTGCCAGCTGCTGAGAATCCAAAATAGCAAATTTGTGACATGAATATTGCATCAGAGTTCAAAAGCAGAGGCAAATTCATTGCTATTAAATGTACGATAAGGTGTCTTTAAATATGTTATGAAGTATGTGAGGGTATTTTTTAAATATATATTAAAATGTATTTTGTGGACTTTAGAACAAGCTTAAAGGTGCAGCAGCTCAGATTCCAATTTTTGGGGGGCCCCAAAGATTTTTTTCTTTTTCTTTTTAATGGTGTTTTGCAAACATTGCACTTTATATGGAACCCAAATCATATGAGTTATGTTATAATCTACAATGCGTCAGTTTATACTTGCTGATGTATAAGAGCACCTATACTGTAATTTGCCTTAGTAAAAAAAAATTTTCCTTGGTGAATAATAGGGCACCAAAACTGGCTCCAGCCCTGGGAGCTCAGTACTGCCCCCTATCAGTGCGTAGAGGTACTACCTGTACATTAAACCCTCCCGCTGTCTTAAAGCCAGCGCTACAGAAGTCGCAGTCAGACCGTCAATTCCCAAAACAACACAGAAGAAAACTGTCGAGCGTTACCTCGACTGTGCACAGAGTAAAAATCTTGCGCCATCTCTTACGGCTGCAGGAGGGTTAAAAGCGCCAAACACACATTGCTAACAGCTAGCCTGACCACAACATTGGTTAAAACTAGAGTGAAATAACTTTTTGGGTAAATAAAATGCAGTAATATTGCAGTCTATTAAATCCCAGTATGTTTGGTGATGTAATCTCCCATTAGTCACATTGTACAGATGAACCAAAGATGGTGGTTGTTAGGTTTTTTTGCACTGTGGTGTGGCGCTTCATTCCTGCCTCATACCTGCGTGTCAGTGCAGATCAATGCCTCATAATCCGACTGCAATTACTGATGATGACGGACTGAGTCCGGCACTGGAGTGGGAGCTCAGTTTAGGGCTTTGTTCAAGGTGTGTCCTCGGAAAATAAATAAATATATAAATAAATAAATAAATAAAAAAACAACAACAAACACTACATTACTCACAAGCGGACATTGAGCCCATTATTGACAGGCTAAAGGGCAGCTTGTAGTGGCCTGTGTTAAGTGCCGGTACAGGTATGGGATGTAAACAAACCCCAGAAAAAGAAATACTTTTTTTTTTTTTTTTTTTTATGCAAAAATGCTAAAAATAAAAAAATAAAATGAGGATTTGATTCCAGCTGCAGGAGGTAATGATCCTGAAACCGGCACTCCAGAGGTCCAATCCAGCTCTTCTCTTCTCTTCTCTTCTGTAAGTATGTGAGACCATCATGCACACACTCCTCTGTGGGTTTTGGATTCTGCTCTTTATTTAGCCGCAGGAAGAAGAACAGAAACAAGTAAGAGTCGCACAACTCTTCCTTTGAGCTGGAAAGACATCCAACCAAGACTTACTTAGGATTTCTGTAGCAGCAGAATAAAATTCAGATGAATAGCGTTGGTTGTGCTATTGTGTATTTATTTAATCGTTGCCAGCCTGATCGCAGATATGAGGAAAAAAATATGTGGAAGTTTAGATGTGCAGCTCTGATGATCTACACTGAACCACATCAGTGCTGCGAACAGATTTCTTCTGTATTTGCTTTTATCTTATGTTAACGTTTCACCAAACATATTTGAATAGCAGAAAAAGGGGGGAGCCTGAGTAAATACAAAATCCAGTTTTATGATTAACTATGAATTATTTTACAAATGTATTCAAGCCTACCGGCATCAGAATTGTTTTAGTTCACGCATTTCAGATGGTTTGCATGCATAAAGAGCCTGTTTCGCACAACATTTATCTCAGATTTACGTCTGGACTTTGACTAGGCCACTCCAAAACCTTCATTTTTATTTTTTATTATTATTTTTATTTTATTTTAGCAATATTTTAGCCAAATCATCACTAACTGGGGAAACTACACCCTGTAGCCTAAACAGCTTGAATTATATGCCTCTCTTCACTCTTCCTTCAGATTCTGGAACCAGATAAAACACAAACTTTAATTTTACCCCCCCCCCCCCCAAAAAAGAACTCAGAAACACAAACAGTGAAGTTTTTCCTCTCATGCTTTGTGATTCTCCCTTAAGCTCTTGAATGGGCTTTGATTAACAATCCTCTCAAGGTTGCCTGTTGGTTGCTGTTGCTTCCGCACCCTCCCCCCCCCCCCCCCCCCCCCCCCCCCCCCCCGCCCCCCCGCCACACTTTGTCCTTCCACTCAGCTTTCCATTACAGCCAGGTTATTTATCATTGCCGTTTTGTGACTTGCACTGACAGTCAGCGGTCTTCCCCATCATCGTCTTGTTGGCCACGACGGTACCATAACATAATACTATTTTTATTATCAGTTCGATATTGGGTCACATTTTTTTAATTTCATGACCAGCTGAACGGAAGCTGATAGCTGGAATCTCCAGGATTAATAGAAATGAATTGAATTACTGATATAAATGATCATTTTTATTTCATTCCGACTTATTATAATGAGCCACAGCTCGGTTTGATTGTGACTGATTTGATTATGTTGTTCAGTCAGCAGCATAATAATGCTGAACTCTCTTCTGCGGACAGGAACCAAACCAGGAAACTCCCAACATCACCGGATGTTGATGTTTATCTGCAGTGACGCATCTTCCCGCCAAAAATGATTGAGACGCTTAAAGTGCGCGAGGCTCGTCAGTTCCCGCTTTCCATTCACAGCCGCGTTGCGTTCACGGAACGTAAGAATTCAGCCCCACAGAGCGAGAACAAACAAAGCAAAGTATGATTCGTCGTATGAACAGAACCTGAACCTGGTGAACTGAACACAGCTGAATTAATCTCCCTACTGAATAAATGGAATCATTTTGCGCACAATAAAAGCCGCCCGTTTTTTATTTGTTCTCCACGGCCCCTCGCAATTCAGGCGGGACATTAACGACACTTTATGGAGCCCTGAAGTGCAGCAGGCCGGTTTCTAGAAATGGTCCGCGCATGAATACTAATCCAGCTTCGGCATCTCTCCACACGTTTACGGTCAAGTGATGAAATTAAGTGAAATCTGTGTTCCTGCGAGGGCCCGTGTTTACTGCAAAACGCAAACCAAGATTCTCTTTATGCTGCCATTAAGGGAAGTTAATTATATGTAATAATTTTCAGAAGGCTCCGCAGGTTTCGGTGCTTTTTCACGGGTTCATTTGACCCGTGTGTCCCATATTTTTGTATGTTTTATTAGATCTTCCTTTTTCTGTTTTACTTAGTTCAGTCTGCCCTTGGTTTAGTTAGATTATGTTCGTTATTTATTCTTTGGGTTTAATTAATCTTTGCTACACTTAGATTCGTTTTCCTAATTTGTTTACTCCCCCTTGTGTCATTAGCTGTTTCCATTAAACATAAAATTGTGCAAATTGAAATTACGAACATAAATTTGCTTAACACCAATACACCAATTTCGGGAGGGGGGGCGGGAGGGAGGGCGTCTTTCAATAAAAAGTTTTGAAACTGGGATGATTTTATTTATTTATTTATTTAATTTATTTGTGCCGTACCTATTTTCAAATTACACGAGTAATGATCAACAACCGGATGTTGCAGCAGCGCAAACCACGAAGAAGAAGAATACCACCGGAAGTAATTGGAGAATGACGGTGGAGGTGGGCGGTGTTTTGTAATGACTTATGGTGTCAGCGAACTTATTTAGGTGCGATTTTAGTAGCGTTTCCTGTTTAATAGAAAAACCCCAGTGGCGAAATTGTGTAGCCGAACATTGACGACGTTGTGTGTACATTTGTAACGGAAACTCAGCCACAGTAAGATTGGTTTTCTTACTTCCCCTGTTTGTTTACTCTCACGCGCCCCTTTGGCTCATTTTCTCTCTCCTTCTCCTCCTGCTCTCACACCTGAAACCTGTTAACCAATCAGACCCGGTCTGTTGTTACAGCACTGGCTCTTTCATTATTAGCTTCTTATCTTTCACTCTCTTCTTGCGTCATTTTCCCGTCATCCTCTGTTGCTCCAGGCTCCTGTTACTCTGCTAATTTTACTTCCTCGATGTACGTATTCCCACAGTCCTCACTTGTGAGTTTAAACCTGTTGAAATATGTTCAAGCTCGTCTCTGGCTTTAATGTAATGCTGCGTTTTGGGTCCAACGGCCACACTCTCCATGACAGATTGTTTATTTGTAATGCTCAGCAAAACAGGACCACTGGCAATTTCTTATGAACCAGAGCTGCATGAGTGTACGGATTTAAAGTTGCCACGTTTTTGTTCAACATTTCTGACTTTTATTATTACTATTATTATTATTTTTTTTCATCCAGTCTGGGTTGTAAGCTCACCTCTCACCTGCTGGGATAGACTCCAACGTCGCCTCTCCTTTCCACCGCCGAGCGAGACGCATCGATTGTAAACCACGTGAGTGAAGTTTTAAGTGAGAGCGTTTTCATCCCACCACAAAAGATAAATACGTTCCAAGATGCTACAGCAAACATAAAAAAAAAAAAAAAAATCCTTCTTTTCCAAACTTCCCTGTGCTGTGTGGAAATTTGAAATCCTTCTCACAGGTAACACCTCGTAATACGGTGTTATCCCAACAGAGCACTTTGCTCTGAGATTCAAGGCTTAGCTATGATTTACAGAGTTTCTAAAAGTAGAATGGGAAGCGGAGAAAGCTTAAAGTCTCCTGTGGAAGTAACTCCCACTCTGGGTTGAGGAGGCCGGCAACCTTTAAAAACAAAACAACCCAAACTTTCCTTTTGTTTCCTTTTTTCCAGTAACGCCTCTCTCCGCATTTGAATTCCCTTCCCTCGTACAGTTAAATTGTACATTTTGTCACGTTTACAACCACAAAATTCAGTAGTTTTTAAAAAAAAATTTTTATTGGAATGGTTTGTGATCGACCAAAACAAAAGAGTTTGCGTAGCAATTCAGGTGGGAAGAAATGTGAGCAATACTGTCGAAATTCCGCTAATGTCGGAAAAAAACACAATTTTGCAATTGCGGTGTTTCCATTAAATAAGAAGTTGAATTAAAATCACACGTTAAAGCTTTGTTCACACTATAAGTCATTAAAATAACATGCCACGGCATCGTCCTCCAACCACTTCCTGTCGTCTTCTTCTCCGTGGTTTGCGTCCAGTTGCTGATCCTGGAAAAAAGTGTTTCCATTGCAGTTTAGCAAAATGCACCAATTTCAATAAGGCCAGAAAACACGGCTCGTCTTAATGCAAAAGCTTTTTATATATATAAAAAAAACGAGTTTCTTCAAAGTTGCAATTTTTTCCATTAAGCAAATTTATTTTTCAAATGTCAAATTCGATTATATGGTCAGCGGAATCTCAGCTACTGACGCCGGGTCGTTTAAACTCTTTTCAATTAAAGAGCAGGAACGTGTGGTGTGCCAGAGTTGTATGTTTTCGACATACAAACCCACCTTGTTTGTTTGCTTCGCCCACAATAAATAGTCTTTGCAGAATTGCTCTAAAAGCATCCGCTAATATCAGTTTGAATGTTTTGCCACAGATTGTTTCTCCTGTATAGTGTTTGTTGCATCCTGTGACAAAAATAAACCAACTAAACTAAATAAAAGCCCACACATTTATCATGAAAACTAATTCTAACAATAATGAGGCATATTTTTGTAATTTGAAAAAAAAAAACCCCCGCTAAGATCAATTATTCATCTCCTGTCTGGTGAGATAAAAAGCAACAAGATGGAGAAAGTGAGCTGGAATTCACAGAATCTGTTTCTCGCTGGTCTTTGTTGTCTGCTGGAGTTTAGCCAGAGGCAGTCTGAGAGATAAATCCTAATAAACCCGACAGCGGCCGGAGTCTTCCATGCATCCAGATTTTTAGAACTAGTTGTCTTAACGGTTCGTTCAACTACAGAGATGTTTTTAGTGTCCTGTTGACAGCAGCAGCAGGACGGATCAGGTTTATGGAAGTAAGATGTTCCTCCTGAGGCAGAATTAACTTTACTGACTGAATAGTTGGATGAGATGCAACCCAATTCAAAACAAAACACACAGGCCTGTAATAAACAGAAGGAAACAGCAAAACTGTGGGGGGGGAAATAAGTCTAAGTAAATGGTTACTGCACTCATCGAGTTTCAAGTAACACATGTTTGCCAGGATCTTGGGTTGTTTTGTGGGTTTTTTCTTTGCTTTACATTTTTGTCAGTTTGGTCTTAGCTATTCCATCTTCAGTTTCCTTGTTTGATTTGGATCATACTTTGCTTCTTTCTTTATGAATTTTATTTAGAAAATATATAAAATTCACCTTTATTGCCACCTTTACTTAATAAAGGTGGCAGTGCAAATTAATCAACATGCATACATTATGTAAATATGGCAGGTTTTGCCAAAGAGGTTGATTTTCTTAGCAGGTTGATAGAGCAGATTTTAAAATATGACAAAGTTTTGCCCTTTAACCAGCAGCACCACTCTGCTGCCTCCACCACAGGCTGACAACCCGGCTGATGGAACTCAATAGACACGATTAAACAACAGACACACCGGCAAATTAGAAACGATAAGAATCATTCTTCAGCTCCGAGGAGAGCCAGCATCAGTAGACTAAAAAGAGACAACAGGAGAGCGGCTGCGTGCGTGCGTGTGTGTGTGTGTGTGTTTTGGGATGCGTCTGCAGAGCAGGATGTGGGGTTATTGATCCTGAGGCGCCAGGAAACCCTGTTCTCCCCTTTCCACTGTAATGAAACATAATCGCTTTGAGAGTGGCAACTTTACTGAACAAAGAGGCCTGCAGATGAGTTGGGCTTTTTCCAGTTGGCACCAGCTGAGGCTGGATGTGTGTGTGTGTGGGTGGGTGTGTGTGCGGGTGTGTATGTGTGTGTCGGCGCAAGAAGTCGGGGGAACGTGCAATGCACTGGAGAGTAATGAATATGTAAACAGTGAGATGGAGGGAAATGTTCAGATGAATGTGAGACGGATGCTTTCAGTGAGGGGCGGGTGGAAATAAAGCACAATGTAAAAACAGTAATATTAAAAATCAGCCATGACACGGATTGAAATCCATCTTTAAAATGCTTCAGACACCAAATACACAATAATATGCTTTAATATGAACTTAGCACTGGCGCTCAGACTAACATCTACACTTATTTTTATCTCCATTGTTGGGGGTACAGCCAATCAGAGACAGGAAAAAAAAGTACGCTCCTGGATTGACTGATTGGCAAATCCCAGTCAAGAGCACATCAATTATTTATTTAAAAATATTTATTTATTTATTTATTTATTTTGCACTGCCCTTGAGAATAGCTATTTTTACATTTCGATGTGCTTGTACAATGACAAAATAATTTTAAATCTAATGTCAAGTAGCAAGGAGGAGAACATGTCCACTGAAAACACTCTGAAATTTTTAGATTGATTTCAAAAATAAAAAAAAAAACATGGAATTTTTGATCTTGGAAAACATGAAAATTTGCCAGAAAAAACTCAGAAATGTTGAGCTTAACCTCAGAAATTGTTTTGAAAATAAACCTTAACAATCTTTGAGTTCCAGATGTCAAAGTTTTTTGACATTTGGAAATTTTCAGAGTTTCAGAATTAAAAAAAAAAAAATCTACTTTTAAAACTCAGAGATTTCCAAGTTTATTTCTAGAACCTTTTCAAGATTAATCTCAAAATTTCAATTTTTCGGGGGCAGAAATGTACTTCCCTCTCTCTTTTTTTAAAAAAAATGTACAGTGACGCTAATTCGCCGTCGTACTTTAGCACGAAAATATTTTCCAACCCCCAGTCATAAATCTCCTGACATCGATCGCCTCTGCAGAAGCAGATTCACCGGCAGGTCATACTTAGTTCCCATTTAAATGTGTCAAACAAAGCACAATTACAGTAATGGCTCCTGACTGCTCTATAATACCGACCCCTTTTCATGTCTTACATTTACCGCTAAGTGGCTATGGCTTAACATCTCACTGTGCGGCACATCAGTCTGCATTTAATTCCCCGCTCTCCACTCTGCTGTGTCGACATGAGCCGCTCACCCGGGCGCTGTGTCACCAAACACTAATCAATCTCTTCATTTACCAGCCTCCATGCCTGCCAACAAAAACATTTGGCCTGTCATCCATAACATTCGTCTGCTGCTACAAGAACACTCCATCAGGATTTGTTTCATAAGTGCAAGTGAGGCAGCGTGCGTCGTCAATGATCGTCTGAAGCTCATTTTGTCCTCTGTTGAGCCGAGCTGTTGAATAGCGTTAAAGACTGTGATTTGAGGAGACTATCTAACCCACCACGCATTGTAATCTTTTCTACATTATTCCTGAGACTGAACCAGAGGCTCGGACTAAATAAGAATGATATCTTCTGTAGGGAGCACTGGGGAGAAGAAATTTAGCCCAGAAGCGGACTTGTTGAGAAATATACCGAGGGGAAATGCAAAGTAAGTTCTGGTAAAGTTTGAGTTTATGTTTCCTCCCTCAACTGAACCCAATGTTCAAGCATTTCACCACAATCAGTACTGGCAGTTTTAAAAGTCAAGTTGTCCCTCAATGCATTGTAAATCTGTAGCTAATGTGATCAGCCCAACAGTTTATGAAGGGTTTGATTCTCTGTTTCATCGTCTTTAATTAGGACCGACTTTGTGTCAAACCGGCTGATCAGGAAAAGTAATTACTTGCATTTCCACCTTTTCACCTGCCTTGACAGCCAGGATTCATCAGGCCTAACTGTGATTAAGTGTTGCTGACCTTCGTGGTCATGTTTAATAAGAAAGCACCACCGGTCCCTTCAGTGTTTTCTGCTCTTTTTTTGCGGTTTTAAATCTGTACATTTTTACATCCGTTGACTGTTTCTGTGGTAACAGCCGCGTCCACTCAGAGAAGGAGTACCTCTGTGTGTGTTGTTCTAAAGCTGAAGACGGATCTTCCACCTGTAGTGTCGCACGACACGCTTCCAGTTGGCAGCTGGCGATAATCCAGTTAATGCTTCGGCTTTTACGCCGTGCAAAGTTCTAACAGGATTTGTCGCATGGGTTTCTCTGGAGAACTTGAGCTGTCTCAGATGCCTCCCCAAAAGCTCTGCGCCTAATTAAAATGCATGATGACTTTCTCATTTAACACGTGCAATGCAATCCTCAACAGTGCTGAGGACGGTGAAACAAGAGCAAGTCAAAAGAGGGAAAGGTAGGTACGGTTCTTGGCTGCATATTGAGAGGCAGACTTTGACGCAGCTGGAAAGGGAATACGTTCAGTGAATTTAGAAGGATATGACTGGATCACCTGATCCAATATACAACAGCAAGAATTCTGGTAAGAGACATTCTAGTTTTGAAAGTGAAGCTCGTCTTCTTTTAACCTGGTAGAAACCTTCCCCTTGTTCTACGCTTTGCTTCATAAATAGGGTCGGTAACATTTGAATACAATGTATAAAACATGCCAGCTCGATGAAGCTTTCCCAAAATCGGGCTTGTTGTAAGCCGTCCTGTGGGGACTAGAACCAAGACATCTACACCAGCAATAAAATGTCTTGGGCGTTTGTCTTGCTCCGATTTTAAATCCTCAATGTTTGGAAGCGTTCCAACGTGAACTGAATAGGTTCGTTCACTTCCTTTGCTGCCATTGCCAAACTATAATTATAGGCAGACTATAATTCTAAAATAAGTGCAGGTAATCTATGGCTGCATTCACACGGCAGACTTAAATGACCCAGTTCCGAAATTTTGTCAAATCGGATTTTTTTTGCCGGGGCCGTTCACACTGCCACACATATGCGACCTGCATGTGTTCTGCAGTCTGAACGGGCAAAGGACCTGAGAGTGTCCCGCATGCGCAGTAGACGGCGCAATAGTGTCAGTGTTCTGCCAGCCGCCATAAAGAGAAGTGCTCAGTGTTTGTGAAAGTAAACATGGAGGCCAACAGTGGACCTTAGCTTACACATTTGAAGTTGTTGTCCGACAGGAGCAGCATATCAACACCTTAATCCTCATTATAGTCCATCGTGGTTGTTGTTATACGTCGTGGTTGTGCGTATCAGGGCGCAGAATCGTGAGATTTGTCCAGCATCAGTGACGTTCAGTTCGGACTAACAGGAGAAATGGCTCGTGATCTTTACCAGAGACAAAAGTGAAATCTTGTAACTGCTAAAATCTGACCCCACGCCATTTTTTAATTTTATTTTGTGAAGAAGAAAACTGCTCCGTTCGTCTGAGGTTTTTGAGTCATTTCCTTCAGTGGTTCTTGGCGCAGCGCCACCACAGGTGAGGAGGTGAACAGGTTTGGATCGTTTGACACGGGGTAACGTGAAGGCAAACCGCAGCAGCTGAAAATGTTGCCAATGTTGCAATTTTTGTCCCCAATTGAACCAAATTTATTGGACTATCAGGTGTGTAAACACCCTCAGAGTTCAGGTATGCCCCTTGATTTTCTTTGACTGTGCAGAGCATAGAGTGACACAACACTCTGTTGTCAACTGGCTGAACCCAGATGATGATACTTCCCCATGCCAACAAGAAAGACAAGTAACCTGCTAACATCAGCATGCCTTACCTTTTATTCTGTGATATTTTTTTTTTCTTCTTTTTGAATAGTAAAGGGCACCCCGTTTCACCTCGTTCATGTCACAGTGATTGAAACATAAGTGAGTAAAGGCCAAGTGGGAAACAAATGAATTCAGGAATAAAGAGCTGGCTTAAAGTCAGCCCTTCCTGGCTGCCAGCACCGCCTCGGGTAAACAGACCAAGGGAGCATGTCTATCTTTTCCAGCAGAATACTCAAACAGACACAGCTGAAGTATTTAAAACAGCAGCGAGCCCACGGTACATCCATCAGGCCGTCGGAGAGAGTAAATAAAGCAGCTCCACACGCAGCACGTAGGCAGCATTGCTTTAACCAGTGAGACTGTGCAGGACCAACGAGTGATTCCTGAGCAGGGAGATAACCTGCTATAGTACACGTCCGCTCAAACCATGTGAGGAGGCATGGATACCAAACTTGACATAAAAACAGAATAAATAATTAAAGATGTTTATGATTTAAACTAAATGTCCGTCTAAAAATAGTCACTTCTTTTTCATGCATGCATCTACGTCATTCGTAGGTTTACGCATGAGTTTGCGCACACGGACGGAAGGGCATGGAAGTCTTTTAGTTGGGGCTTTTTGTTCTAAGCTAGAATTATTTGGCAAGATACTAAAAAAATATCAGCATCCTCACAACCAAAGACATGGCCAAGAAAAACTTTTTTTTATTGTATAACTTACTGGGAACATTATACAAATAACATATTTCTCTGATTCGATCTAGATGACCGTATAGATTAAATCTGACAAATTACAGAAATCTTTATTACAGCAAATTTTACAATTAAAGTAAACTCCCGGCTTGGCCAACCAGTATGTTGCTTAAAAACATGCTCTTTTTGTGCTCAAAAGGGGAATAAATATTTTATCATTTCCAAACTGTGTTCCAACAAATCTATCTATCTGGAGATATTCCCCTGAGGCCTGATCAGTACTTTCTAAACTTTTTTAACCAGAGATGATTGTGTGCAGTCCTAAAAAAAAAACAACCCAGAATAGTCTTTAGATCTGGTGCCAAATTCAGCATCATCAGTAACTATACAGCAATATTTTTCTTAAAGTGTTTACAATGTGCACATCCTGCCCATTCCAATTGACTAGACATGCAAGTAAGCAATAGAAAACTTATCCAGCATGCAACTGACATATAATTGTTTTCTCTCTGAGCCATGCCGCCCTGGGCATGAGCCATATGGCGCAAATCAAAACAAATATGCTTGGATTAATTTTCCATTAACTTTGCTCCCAATAAGAAAATCAACTTTGCTCTCTGTTCCCTATAAATGCCATGTAACCACTGGAGTAGAAAAAAAATAAATAAATCCGACGACGTCAGACTTTCAGAAAGCCGCACCTGTTTCTAGTGTGGCATTAAAATGTAAATTCTCAGTCGCACAACAACATGAAAGCACACCGTCTGTAAAAGTGTCAGGAGTTGCTTGGCAACTGATGCAGAGGTGAATCGCAGTGTGAAAATGGAGGTAATTCAAAAAATAAAAAAGCAACCTTCTTATACGTCATGATGACTCCCTGGAGAATTAGAAGACAGACAAGCACAGACAAAGCAGCGGCTGATTCGGTTTCAATGTGGCTCTGATTGCTCCGGCTCCGAGAGCCATAAAAAATGAACGAAGCTTTTCCTCCCCGATTCTGGAAACGTGCATTTTGGCTCGCATGGACGGCTTCTCTGTGACTGCTTCACATGTGGCTTTTTTCGTATTTATGAGGAGAGCTGCAGACCTTTTTAAATATGCATTCACCTCAGTCAAAGTTTTTGAAACATTACACATTTATAAATAAATAAAAAAGGAAAATGTGCCTTTCACTATTTATTCCTGTAGTGACTACCATGTAGTACACTCTTTGTAATATTGTTGGTTAAATAAAACTATTTATTGACAACAGTACAAATAAAGGTACTGAATGACTTCCCGGAGGCTTATTTTAATGGCAAACTAAATAAACTGCAATTGTCAGCCTAATTTGGTGTGGCTAAAAATATCCACATTGGTTAAAGATTGCCTGGAAAATAAATTTAAAGTACTTTAAGTTATAACTATAGCTTTTTCTAATGTGTGCTAATTTAGTTGCTAATAAAAACTGAAATATCTACCGGATTTTCTGCATAGACCCAACAATGTATGACACTCGAAGACAAACGGACTTTTTAAGCTGTAGTTATGATGTGCTAAAAATAAAAATACAGTTTAAACCCACCAGACAGTCACAGGGAGTTACAATTATACAGCAGAGGTTGGTGACTCTTATAAAAAAAAAATAATAATTTTTTGTGGTTGTGTGTGTTTGCTAAGCTGCAGGGTACAATGGAGCAATGGATCAGGGAAAGAAGTCATGAAAGGCTAATTAGCACAAATGTGGATGACTCACTAATTACTTTCTCCCCCTTCATCTCAGCGACTGAGGACAGATAACTCGTTAGCCAAACGTTTTGGACTGTAACTGGGCGATGGAGGAGCATCTGTCCAAATGGTCCTTATGAAGAAAACCTTCATGGAAAGGTTAAAGCCGGAAATGTAAATAAATTCTAACCAGCCATTGGTTTTCAAACGTCATTTTAAAACGTACATGTCCAAAACAAAGAGTCTCTTGATTAAAACCAGGAATCCACGACCATATAAAGATGATACCGTGTCTGTAACGGTACCATCTGGACTTCTGGCACGATGATGACATAACAGTTTTGACTCTTCTAATTGGAATATCTCGACTGGTTGAGTGGAGCCATTCTAACTAGGGGCGCACCGATTGCATTTTTCTGGCCGATCGCCAATTACCGATTTTTAAAAAAGCTTAACCTGCCAAGTACGATTTTAGCCAATACCAATTTTTTTGGTCTGAAATGTTGCACAATATAGCAAGAAAGTTGTTGAGTTGGCAACAGTGGGGTAACTATTGTTTAATTGTAAATGTGCAGACATAACTTGGTGGGCCAGTCTGTAAGTCAAACCTTTCACTTATCTTGGAAATAAGTAAAAGAACAACCCAAAGGTGATTCATAGCTTGACGAGTCAAAAGCCAGACCAACACCACCTCTGGAATCAGCTGTGGTGATGACCGTACCACACTCTTCATCACTGTAGTGTAATTAGACTTTCACAAGTAAAACATTGTCTGATTATGGGGAGAAAAGTGAGACCTACATGGCTTCCTAATGGAAAGCATTCCACTGACATGGCTTCCTATAGCCATCTCAGTAACAATGACCGTCTAAACCAGGTCAGAAAAAGCCTGAAAATAGCTGTGTTTCCGTTACCAACGTGGGCAAAACCTTGACGATATTCTGTCGAAAAATGTTTACATTAAATAAAAAAAGCTGCTAAAATCCCACATGAATAAGTTAGTTCACACGATAAGTCACTAAAAAACATTCTGCTCCATCATCCATTGACCACTTCCTGTCTTCTTTGTGGTTTCCGCCAGTAGTAACATACGGCTGTTGCTCACATCGACTCGTGAGATGTGAAAAAAGTGTTTTCACTGCAGTTTTGCAAATTACTACTCCTAGCACGAAACCTTTTTATTGAAAAACGTGAGTTCTTTTGAAGTTGCTGTGTTTCCATTAAGCAAATTTATTTTAATTGTAAGGTCAATGGAAGCTTAGCTAGTATCCACATTTTAGTGTTTCTGTCATAGACAATCTTTTCCTGGCAGAAACTGAGTTCTTTTAAATTTCTCCATGGGGGTGCTGGTTCGCTAATGCTCCATTCAGATTACTTTTTCCTTCTTACTGGATAAATCACTATGTAAACCTTCACTTTCTAAACTTTAAC